>NW_005802704.1:0-4489 GCF_000240725.1 Microchloropsis gaditana
ATTAATAAGCTACATAAGCGTACCAGTAATATATCATGTTGGTCAAGCCAGCGTAACATGTGCGTTAGTTTCCTTCATCGAGGGCATTTTCACCGGCAAATGAAGCCAGAAGCCGAAGACGTCTTCGTACGTTACGTCAGGATTGCTGCTTCCCCCAGACGTTGTATTCATGATTGCTTTCTTTCAATTGCTATCTTCCCACTCCTTGTCAATTGTAGACATATAACGCAGGCAGGTGAACACCAAAGCCCGACCGCTCCATTAGCCGTCCCACTTGCTGAGGGTCATGTGGTTGTGGCGTTAAATTTGAACATTTGAAAAAAAACGTTAATGAACGAATGCGCCATGCACCATTGTCGTTACTCTCCTCTCCGCTCAAGTAGAGTAAAAACCACCTTCGTGCAGGAGTGGTACTTTAAGTTCTCCAAGAAGGGTCCTCGTGTGAGCACGACATGGTCTTCGAGTACCCAAGTAGCCCCCTTATTAAAGATACGCGATGAAGCGTATATTTTGCGCATTGTCGTTCTGTGTTGAAACCGACATGTTCCGCACGCCTGTCCTCTGAGGATCGGAGATTATTCAATGATAGTGTTTTTGGGCTTCAGGGGTATTACTTTACGACTTGCTTTCCACACTCACTGTCCAGCGGTGGTGCCTGGAAAGTTGTCAGTGGTGGCCTCAGAGCACATAGGGTAATCGACTTCCCTCAACCTTCATGTGCAGAGTTGTGACCTTATAAAAGCCATTGACCTTTCTTTTTGACACTACCACGTGGGCCGCATGCCTCTCCTTCCAAGGATAGGAGCTTTCCTTGTACCGTAATGTTCATGCGCTGTCGATGCATCATTTTGTCACGAGCGTTTCACATTTTCTGTTAAGATGGGCGCACTACTGTAGCAATGCTCCCACGCGGCATTACGCGCTGCGCAGGACACCCTGGCCTAAGCCGCGTGACCATCAACGGAACCAAGCAGCGTAAAGATTCTTGTCCTTGTTAAACCACATATCAGGCCTCGAAAGCCCTAATTGGGCATATTAGATAGATGTGTCACCCACTATGTATGTACACTTTGAGTTTGAGCTAATGTTTGCACACACTCTTCCTCATCCACCTTTCACAAGTTTCACAAGAAACCCGAAGACGACCCTACAAGGACACGTTTAGCGCATTCCAGTATGAAAATTTTCTCAAGCGCGTTCCTCATCGCCCTCCTGGGCCTCGCAAGCATTCTCTCGATTGTCTCTCAGGAATGTCCGCGGCTTTTCCTCAAGGCCAAAGTCAGGCCGAATGCTAAGCGTGGGATCCTGGCAGGGAAGGGCCAGGGCACGATAACCGTCGTGCTAAGCAGCAAGGACCCCGTTGACAATCTGGAGTTTCAAGTCAACCTCTCCAATGGCTTATCAGTAAAGCGGACAGCGATGCGCCCGTCCACAAAGCCCTATACGCCGCCAGAAACCGTTGAGAATACGGATGGAACAACCACCATTTACTGGCTTGGAATCAATTTCATCAAATCCAAAGGAGGTAAACGCCGCTTTCGTATCAAGGTGAAGGCTGACAATTGTGCCCCTGAGACGTTGCCGGTGGACGCTTTCGCTTACCTAGTGAATGCTACAGACGCCTCGTGCATCACGCCGCTCGCCAACTCCGCAATCGTAAAAGTGCGATACCCCAAACATAAGAAAGCCGCAACTTGCGCGCCAACTCCGGCTCCATCCATCAACCCCACGCAGCCTTTCGTGCTCGTTGCTGAAGGGCAGCGCTTTTCCCAAGGCGGGCGCCTAGCCCCCTTTCAGGACCGTCTGTCCGTGCCCTCGGGGATCAATAGACATGGAGGTATCGCTGCTCTGAGCCATCCTAGCCGGGGCTTGCAATCAATCGATACCCCGGAGGCTTGCTATGAATATTGCTCGCTGAACGGAGGGGAGGAAGCTCCTTTCCTCTTCAGCTGGAATACCGTAACCAGTCAGTGCTTCTGCTGCGTCTCGGTGTGCACGCCCTTCATCTTTGATCCTAATTCCGACGTGTACGAGGTGCAATTGCCCAAGACGCTCCCCCCTACTGCAGCGCCCACCCCTGCACCTACGATGGCACCTACGATGGCACCTACGATGGCACCTACGATGGCACCTACGATGGCGCCTACGATCCAGCCGACATCGATTCGTTCGGACAACCTGACTCTCGAATTGGGTTTTAATCAGCTATATACGGCGGTTGAGAGCGGGGGCTACGGGTACTTCGGGTAAGCAAGAGTACAAAGGAAAAGCCAAAAGAAACAGCATTTCATACTCTCAAAGTTCCCTATGTATAAGCTATATTCTGCCCTCCCCAAAGGACTTACACTACTCCAGGCCAGGTGGTAAAGGTGAATCTGACCGACTTTACGCTTGTGGCCAACCTGACTCTCAACTCGGGTTCTCAACCACGCTGTTCGGTTGTGAAGGACGAGTTTGCATACTTCGGGTAAGCAAACACTTGGTAAAAGTTCTCCATAGTGAAGCGCGCTATACTGTCTGTGTTGCTGATTGGCTTGGCTATACCCTCTACACAGGACTTTCATGAGTCCAGGAACCGTGGTGAAGGTGAACCTGACCGACTTCAGTCAAGTGCAGAGTTTGCCCATGAATTCGGGTGAAAATAACCTACACACAGCGTTTGTGAGCGGAGATTATGCGTATTTCTCGTAAGCAAAGACTCCGACGTAGTGTGCAGTGCCGTGGAATTTCATTCTCTTAAGTTGCTGATATGCATCGCTCCACTCTATACACAGGTCTTATAGAGAGCCGGGTAGAGTGTTGAAAATAGATCTGGTAAATTTCACTCGTGTGGCGGGCCTTGATCTCAATGGGGGTGAAAATCTCCCTCTATCATCAGCTGTGAAAGATAATTATGGGTACATTGGGTAAGCAAACGTTCCGACGAAAGGCAGTGTTGCAGCAGCTTCCGCTCTTAAAGTTGCTAATAAGCGTGCGTATACCCTACAAACAGATGTAACACATTACCGGCTATAGTGGTGAAGGTGAATCTGATCAATTTCCAGCGGGAGACTGCCATTTCATTCAGTGGTGGCGAGAACCGAGCTGTCTCAATGGTTGTAAGCGACGACTATCTCTATGTCGGGTACGTAGAGGCTCAGAAGAAATGCCTCAGCATTCCGGGACTTGAACCCCGCTAAGATGCTCATGAGCTTGGCTATATGTTCTCTACCCAGGACTTTTGACTCTCCAGCCAAAGTCGTAAAGGTGAATCTCACCGACTTCACACGTGTGGCGGCCCTGACTTTCAGTAATGGAGAAAACGAGGCACGCACGGCGGTTGTGAGCGGGAATTATGCGTATTTCGGGTAAGCCAAGACTCAAAAAGCCACTGCACACTCCGTAACAATACATACTCTCTTAGTTGCTGATGAGCATGGTTACACCCTTGCTAGGACCAACACCATCCCAGGCAATATAGTGAAGGTAAACTTGACCGATTTTAAGCGTGTCGACAGCTTGACCCTCTACACTGGCGAGAATAATGTATACTCGTCAATTGTAAGCGGAATGTTTGCATATTTCGGGTACGTCAAGGCTCTGACGAGGTATATAGTGTCATAGGAATTCATGCCCGCTAAGTTCCCGATAAATTTACCTCTACCCTAAACACAGGTTAGCAACCGATCCGGGCATAATCGTGAAGGTTCCCATCTAGTCATCAGGTTGAATGCTCACATCTTGATTTAAAGCTAGTAAGAATCACCTCCCCTCGACTACCGAGTTGGAGAAATGTACGGCTTTCAAGTGAGCAGTAATGATCATGCATACACTCCTTATGTGCCTTATACAGACGGGCCGTATCATGATCGATTTACATGGGAATTGTGCTTGAGCACCAAACATATGGGATCGGCTCCTTAAATGCCTTGTAGGACGAGACGAATTATTTTTAGGTGAAACGAATTATTGTGGCCCAGATACATAGAGATTCTAATTAAGTAGCGGGGAATATGGATGAGCCTCTTTTGTGTCTTATAGCCGCGGACTTATTACTGTGGTTCTGTGTGGGAAAACTGATTAAGTAGCATGAAGAGAGGCTGGGCTTCCTGTACGTCGTATCGAGAGAAACTGACATTACGGTCGAAATATTGGGGATTCTGCTGAAATAGCAAGAGAAAGGTACATAAGCCTTAAGTACCACAAAGAAAAAAAATTGAGTCTTACTATTCGATCGCCATCAGTTAGGGTCAGGGTTAGGGTTAGGGTTAGGTTAGGGTTAGGTTAGGGTTAGGGTTAGGGTTAGGGTTAGGGTTAGGGTTAGGGTTAGGGTTAGGGTTAGGGTTAGGGTTAGGGTTAGGGTTAGGGTTAGGGTTAGGGTTAGGGTTAGGGTTAGGGTTAGGGTTAGGGTTAGGGTTAGGGTTAGGGTTAGGGTTAGGGTTAGGGTTAGGGTTAGGGTTAGGGTTAGGGTTAGGGTTAGGGTTAGGGTTAGGGTTAGGGTTAGGGTTAG
>NW_005802703.1:0-228 GCF_000240725.1 Microchloropsis gaditana
TGACCACGATCGTGGTGGCCGTGGCGCGCGAAAACCATTCGGCCCGGATCAGCGCGCTGAGCGCGGGCGCGCATGACGTGATCGACCATCACTCGGACGCCTCCGACCTGCGGGCGCGACTGCGCAATTTCATGCGCATCCGCCAAACCACCGAAGAAACGCAGCACCAAAAGCAGGAACTCACCACCGGTCTCGCCGAAGCCAGGCAGGACTTTACGCCCAAGACCC
>NW_005802703.1:4351-4487 GCF_000240725.1 Microchloropsis gaditana
AAGGACATGACCACCCGCATCGCGGCGATGCCGGACGACAGCGGGGTGCGTGCCCATTTCGTCACCGCCCTGTCGGCCCGCCGCACACCGGATCCGGAAACGGACGTGTTCGTGATCGTCGAATCCGGATCGGGGC
>NW_005802702.1:0-304 GCF_000240725.1 Microchloropsis gaditana
AGGAGGCCTTCATTCAGGCGGCACGCGTGCAATCCCGGCGGGACGAGGAAGTGAAGCGGCTCAAGCAACAGGTCCAAGGGCTCCAGGTCCGGATCCGAGAGCGGGAAGAGGCGATGCAGGACATGGACGCACAAGGGCGGGCGGCAGCCCGGGAGTGGGAGCTTTCGGAGCGCGGTGGGAAGGAGGCACAAGATCGATTGACGTATTTAAAAAATGCGGTCTATCGCTACCTCCGGTCCCCGCCAGAGGCAGGAAGCGAACGCGCTGCCCTCGTGCCGGTGATATGCACCATTTTACGATTTTC
>NW_005802702.1:4364-4481 GCF_000240725.1 Microchloropsis gaditana
CGCTGGAGGTTCAGCAGGCAGTGACGGGTGCCGGAGCAGGAAGTGCTTTGCCGGCTACCATCGGGGCCCTGTCGACGTTCTTGTGGGGAGGTGGAGGAGGAGGAGGAGGAGGAGGAG
>NW_005802701.1:0-4479 GCF_000240725.1 Microchloropsis gaditana
GAGAGAGAGAGGAAGGCATCAATAGGGAACGCACTCTGGGCAGATGTCGGGCTGGGAGGACAAACAAAGAGGGAGCACGGGGGGGAGCACAGAGGGAGGCAGGAGAGGAGGGCGGAAGGGAGGGAGGGAGGCAGGGGAGGAGGGCGGAAGGGAGGGAGGGAGGCAGGAGAGGAGGGCGGGAGGGAGGGAGGGGCCTACCTCGGGCTTGTCGGCGTAGGCGGACTTGACCCGGTCCATGTACAGGACCGCGTCCTCCATGCTCACGTCCTCCTTCGCCTCCCCTCCCCCTTCCGTCACACCGGTCTGCAGGGGGGGCCGGGTCCCGTTTCCTCCGGGCAGGAAGGGAGGGTGGGAGGGCGGGGCGGAGGGGCGTGCGTTCCATCCCCGATACCCTGAGGGATGGCCCATGGAGTGCGGGAAGGACGCCGGCCCCGGGACCGATGGGGCTGGGGAAGGAAGGGGCGGATCGACGGCGTGGATCCCGCTCAAAAAGTCTTGAAAGCCTCGGAGTAGGGAATCCTGCCCTTGGAACAAGCGCGAGACCTGCCCACAGAGGTTGGGGGTATCCCGGCGCCCTTCCTTGTGCTCCCTCATCACGCTCAGAAAGGAGGCGTATATGTCGGGCTGGTGCGCAAAGGTGCGTTGCACGAGCTCCAGATAGACCAGGGCGTTCTGCATCAATGCTGCGTGGGACGGGGGCATGGAGGGACGACCGGGGAAAGCGGGGCTCGGAGCATTATAGGGGAGAGAGTAGGAAGGAGGGGGGAGACCACGGTGCCAATCCTGCCCGGGCTTGCTCGCGTTGTTGTTCATAAGGTGAGCGTTGCTCCCAGAGTATAAACCCTGGAAGTTGCTGGACGCTGCGGGGAGAGAGGAGTTTGGGTTGGCAAAGAGGCTTGCCATCCCGCCCCCTGCGGATGTGAAAAGGCCCGCGCCTGTCAGCGAAGGGCCTGTGGGATAAGGATGAATTGGTGCAAGTTTCACAATAAATGATCAAAAAGGCTCATCGCATGTTTTGAAGTTTGTTGCATCGGCATTCAAGATGGACGAAGCAGGCCGTGGCAACTCCCTCCCTTTCTTCCGCCATGCATTTTCTCTGCGCGTCGAAAGCTCTTCGACGAGATTTATGGTACTAGTGCATCCCTTCATTCTCGATATGCAAACATTTCATACTCACGTTGATACACAGGGGGTGCCCCCACGGGCATGTCCCGCGGGCGCGAGTGCAGAGGAGGGGGAGGCTGCTGCTGTTGTTGATAGGGCCTTGGGCTGTTGGTACCGCTAGCACCCGGACCGCTGCTCATATTCCCACTGAAGAGGCCGCTGCCACCCGTTGCTTTATTTTGACGATCCATGGCACCAAAGTCCGTGGGAATGGCCCGCCAAGCGTGGAGAAGACGGAAGGCAGAAAGAGTGAAGGCGCGGGGGGCCGAAGCAGGTGTGGGCTATGATGAACCCGGGGCCTTCTACGCACCCGACGCTCGTAATCACGTCCACAGCAATAGGGCCGGCGACACCTATGAACCATTGCGCGGTGAAAACATGTGAGAAGAAGTATGGACCAGCTACGTGGCGGGTGTCATGTCGTGTATACTTCCTACGACTCAGGTCAAGCGCACTTGATGCTCCCCCCACCCCCCCGGAGTCCGAGTCGGCGAAGGGCAGCGCCCACGGAAAACCAAAACCCAAACACTCAAAATACCAAAAAAAAGACAAACCCAGACCGACGTGACGCAACGCGCGGGACTCGGAAAAGTTCTCACGCGATGGTTGAATACGGTGGGTTTCTCCGTCCTTTCCCTCCCGTTGTAAATTCTTTCTTTTCGTTTATATCAGGGCTTCGAGGGTGTCATTTTTATTTCACGTGTTAAAATTCTGCTGTGGGCTTATTTTGATATTTTGAGGGGTAAATCTCCGGAGGACAAGTGCTCTGGGTGGCTTGCCTGCGTAATTCATTTTTTAAAACGTGAAAAAGAGAAGGAATCCATCATGTCCCTGAATTAACTTATCTTTACAATTTATGCAATTTTTCAGGTCAGGGCTAAATTTCTGTTCTGTTCGGCGCAGGCATTATTGGGTTCCAAGCAGATGCCACCCAAATCCCAAAAACATGCAGGGAAAAATAAAAGACGTAAAGGGTCAAAAAAGCATTTAGCAGCAGCCACAACAAGCTCTGAAAAGGCTCCAATTTCGCCATCGCAAGTTCAGATTGTCCCCCCTCGTCCAACCATGTCCCCTGAATTTAATGTGCCCATTCTATTACTTAAGATGAACCTCCTCCAGGTCCCTACCAGCATATCGCCCTCTTTCGACCTTTGCCTTCCTGCTGACGCCACATTGGCCAACCTGTCTTCTGCATTAACCATGCGGCATGGTCCCATGAAAGACCTGACAGTATACGTTTCCCGGTATCCTCCTCGCACGCTTGACCTGCACAGTGCCTCCAACACGACACTAGCCAATTGTGAGCTACTCATGGCTAATGCTGTCTCGATGCCAGCGAAAGCCAGAGCGTCTATAAGGACTGCATCTTTCAGTGCACAGTCAGCGTCCAAGACAGCAGCACTAGGTCCTACGGCTCACACGAGGGCGAAGGACGAAGCGATGATGGTGATATTCTTGTACTACGATTTCACTCCTGCCGTAAAGGATCCTTTGCTTGACTATTTACCTTCAGGCTGCTAGCCTCCCGCCGGGAAGTACGATCGAAGAGTGTGCGATGACCGATGACGGGGGCATGATAAATGGCATATGCGAAAAAATGGCGGAGAGGAATAAGGAGCAAAAACGCCGTACGGGGTGCCGAGGAAGAAGGAAAAGAAATGTGTGCGTGTAGACTTGGAGGGGTGACTGCAAAGTCTTTGAATGCATTGTGGAGCGTCGTCGACTTACGTGCATGCTTCCAGATTCCTACATAAACGAAGTGTGACAACGAGAATGCACATGCAAAACTAAGGAGCATAGAAACCACAAGAAAGTCAGACACCCTTATGCAGGAGATGTGAGCTTTCATTATTTTCTTTTTGGCTGGACAACTGCCTCATATATCGACGCAGTAGTGATATATTTTCTTGTACCGACGCAGTAGTGATATATTTTCTTGTCACCGACGCAGTAGTGATATATTTTCTTGTATCTACGCAGTAGTGATATATTTTTCAAGAGGAAGTCTACACAGGAACCAAAAAGGCACCTCGGCTGCAATAAATACCGGTTATTTTTCTCACGCCAGCTACTTGCTGGACTTTTCCACTCCTTTCCCTCATTAAAAAGCTGAAGCGACGCCGTGCATGCAATGTGGCAGAAAGGAACGACTCCCTCTTTCGTCTGCGCGGTTGCAATGTTGCCTGCTTGAGCGCTTCTGCTATCCACCCTCTGAAGATAGCGGTAGCAGTCGACGTTCTGAATTCCTCGCGCCCGTGTACATCTCTCGCAAAGTGTCCGATATCACCTTGACTTCGTACCATGGATCAGATGCTTTACGAGACAATAAGGCGCTTGGTAAATAATGCCGCAATTCGCTTGCGCCTGGACATTTCCCAACTTCAAGGCTTCCCAGGACCGTCACGTGACTGTCCGGGAGACGTTGCACGCGATATCGGGATGGACTCGAAACATTACACTACCTTCAGCATGCTTGGGATATTGCCCGACAGTCATCGTCAAAGGCAGCTATGCAAAGTCCAAAGGTGCATACGCACACAGATGCCCAGGTTTCATCCCGTACTTCTTCGAAAGCATATATTACCTCCACAATCCACACCAGAAGATCAGTTACAGGTGCGACATCTTTTGTCCGATGATAATTTACAGTAGCATGCTCATACAGTTTTCCTTTTCGCGTCTTAAGCTACAGTCTCGCTAAAAATTACGTCTATACACGATTTGCATCTTCACTCACAAATCTTGCCCACACACACTGCCGCATCAATATGATCGTACAATATGTCCGGCGAAGCATTTCGCATGCAGTGCCCCGTAACACTGTGCAATGTATTTTTTAAGTTAAACAACATATGTTACAATGCGGGAAATCGAACAATACAAATTCAAGGATGAAAACAGACTGACACCATCGGAGATCCTACTTCTCTTCCTGCTGTCCCCCCGCTGGTGAATTGGTTGGTCACAGGAAACGGATTGTTGAGGTCCTGCCGGCCCATTCCCTCTGCCTTGGCCACAAGGTCGTGCTTTGGTGGCTCTTTAGCGCCCTCAGTGATATTGAAAATGTAATTGTGGCGGCTGTGGAGGCTGTTGCATTTGTTGTTGTTGTTGTTGTTGTTGTTGTTGTTGTTGTTGTTGTTGTTGTTGTTGTTGTTGTTGTCTGTTGTTGTTGTTGTTGTTGTTGTTGTTGTTGTTGTTGTTGTTGTTGTTGTGTTGTGTNTGTTGTTGTTGTTGTTGTTGTTGTTTGTTGTTGTTGTTGTTGTTGTTGTTGTTGTTGTTGTTGTTGTTGTGTTGTGTGTTGTTGTTGTTGTTGTT
>NW_005802700.1:0-289 GCF_000240725.1 Microchloropsis gaditana
GGGTGTCGAGACGCACTCATGGCGGCACAGTGCAGCAGTCGCCTGACCTCCGTATCTCCTTGTTTGGTCAGCTTACGCTTGCCGGTGAGTTTGCCGGAGTCACGGACCCGGACATCCAACCCCAGGAAGGCAACGAAGGCATCGCTATTGGTGAAGTCTCCTCTCAGGAAGGCCATGACCAAGGCGGTGGCGGTGATCTCGCCGACCCCGTCGATCGCGTCGCAGCGTTGCACCTGAGTCTGTAAGCCGGCGGCGCTCACCGCGCTCTTGAGCCGTTTCTGGATCAGAG
>NW_005802700.1:4297-4473 GCF_000240725.1 Microchloropsis gaditana
TGTCTGGCGCGCCTTCTATCAGCGCTATCGGGACCGGGGACTGCACACCACGCAAGCCTTGGTGATCCTGGCCCGGAAGATCGCTCGCACCGCCTTCGCCCTGATGAAGCAGCAACAAGAATATTGCCCCGCAAAGCTCTTCTAAGCATTGCAGGGCACCATAGAATCTCCCACAG
>NW_005802699.1:0-4464 GCF_000240725.1 Microchloropsis gaditana
CCCCCACCCGTCCAAGCTTTCAGCTTGTCCACCCTCCCCACGTTGGGGGAGGGAAGAACGTAGGCCTCTTCAATCGATCGATAACCACACCGCTCGCCTTAAACGCGTTGGCGCACAACTCCCGCCAGCTTGTTTGAACCCGCAAGCCCCCTAGCTTGTCGCCCATGGAATCAGTCTTCGCTCAGGTCATCCTGCCACTGGCGCTCGCCTTCATCATGCTGACGCTGGGCGTTGGCCTGACACCGGGTGACTTCCGCCGCATCTTTGTTCAGCCCAAGGCGTTTCTGGCCGGGGCCTTTCTTCAGTTCATTTCGTTGCCGCTGCTGGCGATCCTGCTGGTGGCCTTTCTGCCCGCACCGCCTGTGCTGAAGGTGGGGATCGTGTTGCTGGCGGCGTGTCCGGGTGGGACCACGTCCAACCTGCTCACCCATATGGCGCGGGGGGATGTGGCGCTGTCGATCTCGCTGACGGGGCTGACCAGCTTGCTGTCAGTGGTCACCGTGCCGGTCGTGCTGACGATTGCGCTGTCGCTCTTCATGGGCCCCGAGGCGCCGGAGGTGGGGCTCGTCACCACCGGGGCGATGATCTTTGCGCTCACCGTCATTCCGGTGGGTCTCGGCATGGGATTGCGCGCTGTGGCCCCAAAAGTGGCAATGGCGCTGGAGAAACACTCGCGCTGGCTTTCCGCTGCGGTGTTCGTGGCGGTGGTGGCGCTGACGGTGATGGCTGATGGGCTGGCGGAAACCGCGCGCCGCTTTGCTGAAGCGGGCGTCTATGCGCTGGCGCTGAACCTGGCGGCGATGGGGGTGGCGTTTGCCGTCTCCAGCCTGCTGGCGCTGAAGATGAAACAGCGCATCGCCCTGACGCTGGAATGCGGACTTCAGAACGCAACGCTCGCCATCGTGGTGGCGGGCGCGATGCTGGGCGATATTCACTATGCGACTGCCGCTGCGGTCTACGGCCTGATGATGTTCGCCACAGCTGGCGGCTTCATCCTGTGGGCCCGCCGCTGGTCAGCCGCAGCCAGCCGCGCGAGGCGTATCTCCGCCTAAAGCCGCTCTAAAAACCCGATCAGGCGCTGCATGTCTTTCGGCGGCTCGGTTTCAAAGCGCAGGCGTTCGCCGGTCACCGGGTGATCAAAGCCCAGGATGGCCGCATGCAGGGCCTGGCGGCGGAAATCTTTAAAATCCTTGCCACTATCAAGCTTGGCCAGCGGTGCAGAGCGCCCGCGTCCGTAGAGCGGATCGCCCAGCAGCGGGCAGCCCAGATGCGCCATGTGGATGCGGATCTGGTGGGTGCGACCTGTTTCAAGGCGGCACTCCACAAGGCTGGCCAGCGGCGTGCCCACCGACTTGCCCGCTTCCTGGCCAAAGGTTTTGAGCGTCTCGTAATTGGTGACCGCGATCTTGCCGGCAGTGCTGTGCGGATCATCGATCACCGCGAATTTCTTGCGGTCATAGCTGGAGCGGCCAAGCCGTGTCTCCAGCCGATCCGCGCGCGGCTTGGGCGCACCGCGGACACAGGCCAGATAGGCACGCTCCACGTCGTGCTTGGCAAATTTCGCGCCCAGCCCCTGGTGCGCGCGATCAGATTTGGCGACCACCATCACGCCGGAGGTATCCTTGTCGAGGCGGTGGACGATACCGGGACGCTGCACCCCGCCAATCCCCGACAGACTGCCAGCGCAGTGGTGGAGCAGGGCATTAACCAGCGTGCCGGTCCAGTTGCCCGCGGCCGGGTGCACCGTCATGCCTGCCGCCTTGTTGATGACGATCAGGTCGTCATCCTCAAACAGGATGTCCAGCGGAATGTCTTCAGCGCGCGGGGTGGCCGGTTCAGGCTCTGGCACTTTCAGCGCGTAGAGCGCGCCTTCCTTCACCTTGGCGGATGGATCGGTCAGCACCTCGCCATCCACGCTCAGCGCGCCAGCCTCCACCAGCGCCTTGCAGCGCGAGCGCGACAGGTCCTCAAAGACCTGCGTCATCCAGCGGTCGAGCCGCTCCCCTGAAGCTTCAGGGCGGGCCTGGCGGGTATCGGCCGAGAGTTCCGGGCTGGAGTCAGACACAGGCGGGCTGTCCTTTGCTTGGCCATGTAACAGGCGTGTGACGTGATCAAAACGTCACGCCGGGCGGAGTTGTGCGCTGCGTCAAATACCCGTCATCGCTTCGTCAGGGAAGCGTCATCATGAACAGGTATCGGCGAGCTACCCGCATGTCAGACCACTGGCTTGCCGTCTTATCAAGAGGAAACTCCCCATGCGCCTGAAAGCCCATCTCCTCGCTTGCGCTGCGCTGACCGCCGTGTCCGCGCCTGCAATCGCTCAAACTGAGTCCGCAACGCCGGCCACGACCGATGTCATCACCGTGACGACCCAAAAGCGCGAACAGTCGCTGGCTGACGTTCCGATCAATCTGACAGCGTTCAACAGTCAGCGCCTGTCTGAGCTGGGTATCGAGCAGTTTGATGACCTGTCTGACTTCGTGCCGGGCCTGGAAGTCCAGGAACAGTCGCCGAACAATCCCGGCTTTGTGATCCGCGGCATCACCTCTGACGACGGCGCAGCCACCGGCGAAGCCCGCGTGGCGGTATTCCAGGACGGCGTGTCGATCTCGCGCGCACGCTCGGCCTATGTGGAACTGTTCGACATCGAGCGTGTCGAAATTGCCAAGGGTCCGCAGGCGACGCTGTTTGGTCGCGGTGCGCTGATTGGCGGTATCAACGTCATCCAGAACAAGGCCCAGCTCGACGAGCAGAGTGGCTCAGCGGAAATCAGCATTGGCGACTACAACCGCTTTGAGCTGCGCGGCCACTACAACATGCCGATCACGGATACTGTGGCGCTTCGCTTTGCCGGTGTGCACAAGCAGCGGGACGGCTATGTGGAGAATGTGCTCGGCGGTGAAGCCATGAACGGTGTCGAGCTGTCGGCCTACCGTGTCTCCGGGCGCTGGGCCCCGAGCGATGCGCTGACCGTTGACGTGATCGCCAACTATCAGACCGATACCCCTGAAGGCGGTACCAGCTTTAAGTCCGGCACGATCCTGCCGGCGCCGGGTGAGTCTCTCGATCCGTGGGAGCCGGCCGCGCTGAACACCTTTGGCGGGTTTGAAGGCGGCGCGCCTCTTGGCATCGACCGCCAGGTTTATGGCGTCACGGTCCTGACCGACTACACCATCAATGACGCCTGGTCGCTGAGCTCCATCTCCGGCTGGCGCGGGTTTGAAAGCGTTGAAATCTTCGACCCGGATGGGTTCGCCGCTGAGCTGCTGGTCGTGGCCGAAGATGCCTCTGGCCGCCAATGGAGCCAGGAATTCCGGTTCAACTATGACGCAGGCGGTCCAGTGACCGGCTTCTTCGGTGGATCCTATTTCTACGAAAGCGGCTCGCAGCGTATTCCGCTGGCTACCAATGAAGTCGTGGCCCAGGCCTTCATCTTCGGGCTCGACCCGGCAACGGCTCCGACCTTCTCGCTCGGGTTTTTCCAGGCGACCGGCCAGATCCTGCCGCTGAACACCTTCTATCTTGAAGAGACGGCAAACCGGGGTGAAACCACCGCGCTCGACCTGTTCGGGGACGTGACCTACGCGGTCAATGACCGCCTGAGCCTGACGGCGGGCCTGCGCTGGACCCGGGAAGAAAAAGAGGCCAGCCTTTATGGTGGCAATCTGAATGGTGTGAATAACATTTCCTTCACGCCGACGCTCTTCCTGCCTGCCACGCCCAATAATGGCTCACCGATCAGCTCGGGCACGCGCGAGTTTGATGACTTCACCTGGCGTCTGGCCGCCCAGTATGATGTGTCGGACACCATCAATGCGTGGGCCAGCTATGCCCGCGGTCGTCGTCCTGATGTGATCAGCTTTGACTCCACCGATCCGAACTTCTTCGTCGAAGTGCCCGCTGAGCTGGTCGATAGCTATGAAATCGGGGCCTTCTGGACCTATGACAACACCACACTGCAGGGATCGGTCTTCTATTCAGAATACCAGAACTTCCAGACCGGTCGTTTTGAACCCAATAATGCGGTCTTCATCACCGACAATGCCGGTCAGGCGACCCAGTATGGCGTCGAGCTGGAGCTGAACCACCGCTTCAACGAGATCACCAGCCTGTTTGCGTCCTATGGCTATAATGTCTCGGAGTTTGATGACACCGACGAGAACGGCAACCCGCAGGAGTTCGCAGGCAACACTTTCCGCCTGTCGCCGGACCACGCTGTGTCGGTGGGGCTTCTTACCGAGTTCGATCTGCCCATCGGTCGCCTGTCGATCATCCCGACCTGGACCTGGCAGTCGGAAGTCTTCTTTGACAACGACAATGACCTGACCGACGCGGTTCAGGATGAAACCCAGACCGATTACGGCATTGTCGACCTTCGCGTGCGCCTCGATGCGGCTGATGATCGCTTCTACATGGTCGCCTTTGTCGAAAACCTGCTGGATGAAGAATTTATCATTGATGCAG
>NW_005802698.1:0-156 GCF_000240725.1 Microchloropsis gaditana
CCACACGGGGCCGGGCACGAGCAACGGAGAGGAGCTCGGTAAGAAGTGGGCGACATCCTTCCAAGGCATTGGCGCGGTGCTAGGGGTTGCTGGTGCTACAGCTGTGGTCGTGCGTACTTTCGACCAGACGGAGATAAAGTATGTCCAGAGCAAGGC
>NW_005802698.1:4375-4448 GCF_000240725.1 Microchloropsis gaditana
CCTGCACCTGTTTCTGCAGCATAGCCTACTCGTATCTCTTCCGGCTCACTGAAAGCACTTTCGCTTACTGCAG
>NW_005802697.1:0-124 GCF_000240725.1 Microchloropsis gaditana
TTCTCACCCTCCATCTCCTCCTCCCTCTCTCCCTCCAAGCCGGCGAAAGCATCCTTTTCCTCATCCTCGTCCTCATCCTCGTCCTCGTCCTCAATCTCCTCTTCAGCCTCACCTTCTTCAAGAC
>NW_005802697.1:4240-4424 GCF_000240725.1 Microchloropsis gaditana
CAAGACCGGCGGTAGCGTCCTTGTCCTCATCATCTTCATCCTCGTCTTCATCTTCATCTTCATCCTCGTCCTCATCCTCGTCCTCATCCTCGTCCTCGTCCTCGTCCTCGTCCTCAATCTCCTCTTCGGCCTCACCTTCTTCAAGACCGGCAGTAGCGTCCTTGTCCTCATCCTCCATCTCCTC
>NW_005802696.1:4165-4410 GCF_000240725.1 Microchloropsis gaditana
TTGTCCATGAATTTAGACTTTTCAGTGGCACCCCTCCGTCCTCCCCTTCGCCCTCCACCCTGCCTTCGCCGCCATTACGCAGTCGCCCTCCTCGGAGCCCTCTCCCCTCCGTCCACACCTCCCTCCTCCACCCCTTCCTCCCCCTCACCCTCGGCGTCCTCCTCCACCGTGACCCTCATGAAACGTGCCGTCACGTCGAAATCGAACGCCCCACACGAGACCCCTTCCTCCCCCCCGTCCTCCCC
>NW_005802695.1:0-4406 GCF_000240725.1 Microchloropsis gaditana
TCCCTCCTTCCCTCTCTCTCTCCCTCCCTCCCTCTTTCCCATTTCTTTCCCCATCATTGTTTGGGAGCCATCCTTTAATTCTTTTTCTTGCTCAAAGTTTTCTTCCTCTTCCTTTTTCCCGATTCCGCGTCTCCCTTTTCTCTCACCTCTTTTCTCCATTCTTTCCCTCTTCCTCACACCTTCCCTCCCTTCCTCCCTCCCTCCACTCTCCTTTCGCAGGACAAAAACTGGATTAATGGCAATACCATTTCTCAGTTTCGGCGCATGCATGACGCTAACTTCCAGGTCGGCCTCAGTCCCTTTGTTTCGTGTTTTTCTTTCGTGTTTTCCCCCGCGATATCTCACGGCATCCATCCTCTTCCTCCTCCACTCCCCTCATTTCCCTCCCTCTTCGTCTCTTCCCTTTTCATCAGGATATAAAGCTTCTAGGGCCAGACGAGCTCGTCGACATTCGCTACGCCGATATCCTCGCCAACCCCATGGAGACTTTGAGGAGCATTTACGAGAAGCTCCATATTGACCAGTACGCCTGCTTTATCTCCCGCTGGCTTTGCGTTTCGCTCCTTCCTTTCGTACCTGATTTCCTTTCTCTACTCTCACGCTACCACCTTCATGGCCTGCTCTCATACTTTCTGGATTCATTTCTTCTAGTCCCCTTCCCCGTACCCTCTTCATAAGCTTTGACGAGACCTTGCGGCCCGCCATTCTTGCTTATCAGGAGGCCCAGAAACAATTTAAGGTCAATCAAAACCAGAAGCTGAGTAAGGAAGAGAGGGCAGTTGTGGCAGATGTATGGGCAGACTACTTTGCCCATTACAAATACAACCCATGATCCGGCCTGTCCTGCCTCCGTCCTCGCTTTCTTGTCTCCTTTCCTCCCTTCTTCTCTTCTTATTCGGGGCCGACAACGCGGACGGAACGAGGGGGAAATGCCCTTACGTCCTTCCAGTTCTTCCAGCCTTTCTTGCTCCTTCCTCATTTTTTCTCGTCCTCTGTTGACCACCGCGATGACTTTTATATCGTCAGCTAAGAGTAGTGCTGGTAATACTTTGACGCTTAGAAAAATGAGAGGAAAGGTAATCGACAGTCTCTTTGGAAGGCGAAAGCTATGATTAGATCGAGAGGTGATTGGTGGCCACAGTAAAGCGAGTAATTTGTATCTGGGAAGAAAAATTGTCTCCAAACAACAAAGTTCTCAGGTCTTCGCTTTCATGGTTCCGAGACTATGCGGATTTTGGAAGAAAGCAAAACTTGAAAAAGCAAAAAGTGGTGACGAAAGAAAGGTTTCTCCTGACGCGAATAGAAGAATGACATGATTATGACGCTAAGGGTGACGGGAATATAAGGAATGACATGATTATGACGCCAAGGGAACAAGAGATCAGCAATAGGAGGTTGAGAGAGCCGTTCAAGCCGTTTTACAGGAGTACATCCGTTACAGCCGTTATACATGATAATATCCGTTATGGGCTCTACGGTCTGTACTACAATGTGCTGATCGCTATTGTGTCATGTCATGGTCTGCGTCCACCCAATCTTTTTGTATGTTATATTATAATACAACAACAAGACTGGCGTCGACCTGTGTCTTGGTTGTCTATCGTATCGTTATCTCAGTACAGGATTCTTCGGCGAATCGTTTGGTATATATTCACGGGGAGAATATTAATTGTACTGAGAAATTGAATCGGATATTGGGTTATCCGCAGTGTTTTTGGTTTGTTTATTCGCATCAACTCCTTCTTGTATTCTCGCAATGAATCGAGTGTGAATAAGAAATTGAAGTCATCCATATTACTAAAAGATGATGCGAATAAACAAACCAAACGCTGCGGATAACCCAATATCCAATTCAATTCTTCAGTACAACTAATATTCTCCCTGAGAATATATACCAAACGATTCACCCAAGAATCCTGTACTAAGATAACGATACGATAGACAACCAAAGACGCTGGTCGACGCCAGTCCTGTTGTCGTATTATGATATAAGATACAAAATGCTTAGGTGGACGCAAAACCATGACATGACACAATAGCGATCGGCACGACGTGGTACAGACTGTCGAACCTATAATGGATATGGCTGCAACACTCTCTCAAGCTTCTATCGCTGATCTCCTGATCCTTAAGTGTCGTCATGTTGTCATCCTTATATTCGTGTCAAAAGATACCGGTTTCACTAGAGCAACGCATATGCCTCTCGTAAAGGACAGAAGAGTGACGTCCTCATCCACAGGTTGCTATTGTCTTTCTGCAGGATATATTCAAAAACGATAATACATAGTAGAAATGTCTACATATCACGTCATCGATGGCTATTTCAATAAGTGGTTGATGTATTTCAGCACCCAGAAATCAAAGATTGGCCTTCGAGGTGCGCGAAGGGAAATCGGCCAGTTTTCTACCACTTCTTCGATCTAGGGAAATATCTCGTCACGTACCTTCATATAGTCGTCTTTCAAGGAATACCCGCGTGAAGTCTGCCTTTTTTTCTTCGTCAGGCTTATACGCATCTGTCTTGGACATAATGAGCTCCTCTACCTCATATGAACGACACTATTAGGATATGGTTACCAGCTTGGTGTCTAAATGGAAGAGGAGAGATACATCGTAATGCAACGAATTATAGGCCGTCACTACCCAGATGTAGTTTTCATTTCGCATCTATACGCGGCTACCATCAACAGATCCGATTACTTCAGGGCCCTGTCGAGAAATCGGATCTGCTGAAAATGTGCCCTTCTTGAATGAATATGCCGTGAGACTTAAGTGGGAGACCGCAAAAGGAAATGTGATTTTTCGCTCTTTTCTTCTTCCACCTTCCCTCTCCACCAAAGTGAATCTGATTTGCACATGTCTAAACTCTCATTGATTATGGGCTTCACGTGTCTCCTATTCAGCTTTCAAAACAGAATGATAGGGGAGAACTTATGTTGGTATTCATGTCTTCAGAATGAGCAACAGTATAGTTTAGATTTAAATCATTTTCCTACGCCCCCCTAGAGCAGTCCGCTTGCTATTCGAGCGTTTTCTTTATAATTAAAATCCGATAACGTAGGGAAAGTGAATGTTTTCCTAACCTCCAAAAGGAGACATATCTGGCTTACCTCACAATATTTTAAGCCAAATTTGTTTTCAAAAGCTATTTTCAGAAGCTAAGACAAATGCTGTCATTGACATCCTGCATCTTCCTGCTCTCCTCGTGAAGCATTACTCCTCATTCCGCTCCTATCATGGATATCAACGCTCATTTCTGTTAATATATTATCGACATATTTAAACTTAAATCATTCCGATCGATTCATTTTGTCAGTTTAGCCATTTCAATGATTGGATGCTTGATGACTCATTTCTAGAATTCCTCTGGCACTTCGAGTCTTTCCCTGCTAAGGTGGTATGATCAACATCCATATTTCTGTCATAGGGTATCTCACTCCTACGTGGATAAGAGCAGGAAATGATTTGCAAGAGCGTACAAATACACTGCTGATCAAAATGATACACCGAAAAAGGTAAAAACCACCATGTATAATTTCTTGATCAACGAGAGGATAAATACTGATTTTTACCTAATGCATTCGAATAAGTGCACAGGAAGAGAGTAAGGGTCTTATCTTCTGCTCAACCATGAATTTTTCCCAGTCCTCGCTCTCAAGATAGAAAACCTCACAGTGGTGTGATGTATTCGTATACTTTGTTAGGGGCAAGACGCTTATCCTCCATTTCCCAATAAACCTTTCTTAATAGTGCATATAATTTTCACATAACGTGATGGTTATCGTTTTGCTAATACTATGCTAAAAGTGTTTCTTTGGCTTTGTCGTCATCAAGCTTTGATCTAAGGTCTACGAATTCAAGCACGAGTGCTATCACCTTAACCCTTTGACAAGTCTCTCGACGTCTTCCTCTAGAAATCTGTGACATATTCTCCGAACTTGCTCGTTCCAAAATGATACATCACTAGTAAGCCTAACACTGACCTTAAACCAAACCCTGACCCTAATCCTTACCCTTACCCTAGCTCTAACAGCAGAAAATCGCTCTTATCAAAGAGCAAAGTCGGTGGCGATCGCACAATAACATGAAGTACTCCTTTTCAAGGTAATAAAGCTTGTCACGTTTTCTCGCTACTCAACGAGGATTGCAATATCATTTTTTCCAGTACTCACGTGGAGGTGATTGTCGCTAGCATTAAGAGGTGAGCTCTCGACTCCAGGACTAGAGAGCAACCTTCACGACTATGCCTGGACTAGTTTCAGTTCTGTTGTTGGGTAGATTATAGCGAGGCTCATAAGCTACTCGGTACAGCATGAAGTACTACGTCACCCTGCATTTCTTTCCGAAAAGTCTTTGCTTACCCGAAATAAGCGTACTCCCCGCTCACAACCGACGCGCTCGCATAG
>NW_005802694.1:0-271 GCF_000240725.1 Microchloropsis gaditana
CCCCCCAGGCTTCAAGATGGTAGTGCGTCGCATCATCGAGGGCATCCCCCGGCCCTTTCTCACCTCTCCCGCCAAGAAGATGCTCGAGTTCCAGCACGACAGTCTCTATCAAGGAGGAGGCGCCCTCAGCCTCCTGGTGGCGGCTGGGCCTTACACCACCACGGACTCGCTCGAGTACGAACCCCTTGAAGACCTTCTTAAGGTGAGTTCAACGACACCAGACCCTGTTTTGGCCTGGGAAGCGCTCGGCGTGTGTGTGTCTCTTCGCAAT
>NW_005802694.1:3771-4405 GCF_000240725.1 Microchloropsis gaditana
CTTCTTCTGGGGCTGGGTCTTCCTCAGCACCACCCTCCTCGTGGCCCTCAAGCCGGAGGAGCGGAAGCGAGAGGAGGAGCCCACCGCCCTCACCCCGAGCGTCTCCAAGACCTACCAGCAGCTATGGCGTATCCTCAAGGTACCCTCTTTTTCTTGCAGCGCCTGCCTGAACGTGTCCGCTTGCTCTTCCTTCCCTTGGCGGTCCACGCTCCTTTTCCCGGGCAGTCGCTTTTGTCGACCTTGGTTTACACGGCTTTTTGTTTCTTTCGAGCCCCGCATCCTCTTTCCCATGCTCCCATCCATCCCCTCACGTGTTTCCTGCCCAACTCTTTCGTCCCTGCAAACGAACCCCCCCCTAGCTCCCTCCCGTGCGCTCCATGTGCCTGGTGCTCCTGACCGTCAAGGCGGGCTTCGCCGTCACGGACGCCGCCACCAACCTGAAGTTGATCGAGTACGGGATGCCCAAGGAGGAGATTGCCCTCATGTCTCCGCTCCTCATCCTCACGGGTAGGGCGCCATACCCCCCTCACCCCACCCTTCCTGCCCTTCCCTTTCTTTCTCTTTCCCCTCCCTCCTTTCCGCCTTCTCCTCCCCCTCCTCTTCTTGACCCTTCTCCTTCCCCCCCCCCATCCCC
>NW_005802693.1:0-4403 GCF_000240725.1 Microchloropsis gaditana
GCAGCAATTTCCTCCGGGTCTTCCGCCACGTCCCGGAGGTGGTGGCCTTGGACCTTCTAGAAGCGTCTACGGCCACGCCGGTCCACCAGCGAGCAGAAGGCGCGCACCGGTTTTTCTCTCCAATTGCACGGAATGGAGGCGCAAGAACGGGAGAAGGGGGTGGCGAATGAGGGAGGGGGCAGGGGCTGAGGGCGGGAAGGAGGGGTCGGTGGAGGGAGGGCACGAGGGAGGGCGGGAGGAGAGCGTGGTGGATGCCTTGTACGGCTACACCGTCCACACCACCAACACTTTCCTCCACCCTCCCGGCCTTCCCCCTGTCACGCTCACCACTCGCTCTTTTATCTTGGAACTCGTCCATCCACGCAGCCTCGCCCGCGGAGCCGGTGGCTCCCCTTCCTCCTCCCCTTCCTCCCTCCCGCCCCCTGCCACGTCCTCGCCGCCCCCCCTCTCCCTGGGCACCGAAGCAGTTCCGAGCAAGCGAGAGCGATTGACCTCAGCCCTGACCTCCAGGAACGCAGCTGTCACGGCGACGACTGGGGGCCCTTCCCCCCTCCCTCCCCCCCTCCCTACCTTTTCCCAAGTCCTCCATGCTTCCCTCCGTCGCGAGAGCCGGTCGCGGGGCTGGTGCGACGCGAGCAAGAGCTACGAGCCCCTCAAACAGGAGCGAAAAATAGCTTCGTTGCCCACCGTGCTCGCATGCCACGCGGGGGTGACGGTGGGGACAGGCGCGGGGGTGGCCCGCCGGATTTGGCACCAATTAAATCCTTTGGGGGGACCTTGGTTGCCAGAACGGGTACGCATTCGGGCGGGAGGGAAGGGGGGGAGAAAGAAAGGAGCGGGGGGGGGGCAGGTGGTGGTGTGGGAGCAGGTGGTGGACCCTGAGCGCGGGGGGGAGGGAGGGAAGGAGGGAGGAGAGGAGGGCGGGGGGGAGAAAGTGAAGGAGGAATTTTGGGTGGGTACCTCGGATGGAAAAACGGTGAAATGGGCAGAAGAGCTCCAAGATGTGGGAACGGAGGAGAAAGAGGTGGTGGAGAAAGAGTACGAGTTGGTGTCGCTCGTCTCCTTTGTGCAAGGAAGGGGGGGGGAGGAAAAGAAGGGGGGCGGGCGTGTCGGGGCGTCTACGGTGGGAAAGTCCGATACGAATGTGACTGAGGGGCATTTACTGTTGCACGTGAAGGTGCCGATGGAGGGGGTGGAAGGGGGCGGAGGGGAGGACGGGAGGGGAAGCGATCCTGAGTGGCAGTGGTACATTGTCAACGATTTCCTGGTCGAACCCACGATTTTGGAGGACGCGCTGGGTTTCCTACCCGCCTGGAAGGAACCTTGTATCCTCCTCTATCGGGACCGAACAAGCACGGCCGCCGCCCACGCGGCCTGGCTCGAGCAGCTCCGGGCCGCCGGCGCGAGGGTGGCTGGGGGTGGAAAGCGGGAAGTTGGCGAGGAAAAAGGAGAGAACGACAGCTCCGCAGATGCCTCTGGCGCCGGTGGGCTTGCCGTCGGCACCCTTCCTCCCTCCATCCCCGTCTCCATCTTCGCCTCCCCGTCCCGCTCCACCGCCACCCCCTTACCCCCAACGTTCACGCCCTTGACCCCGGAAGCATTGCCTGGACGGGGCGATTTGGTGGGCATCGACGCCGAATTCGTGCAGTTGGAAATGGAGACCGCGTCCGTGTTGGAAACGGGGGCGAGGGTTGTATTCAAAGAGGGTCGGCAGGCCTTGGCGCGCCTGTCCCTTCTGGACGTTCGCAGCGATCAGGTTATGGTGGACGACTATGTCCTTCCGTCAGAACCAGTCATGGATTATCTGACGCGGTTTTCGGGCATCGTGCGGGAGGATTTGGACCCTTCCCTCTCCCGCCACCACTTGGTGACCGCCCGCACGGCCTACTTGAAGCTTCGGTGCCTGATTGATCGGGGCGTGATATTGGTTGGTCATGGGCTTAAAAAAGATTTTCGGATCATCAATGTGTATGTGCCGCCGGCGCAAGTGATCGACACGGTGGATTTGTGGTGCTTGGAAGGGCAGCGGAAGATCTCTCTGCGCTTTCTTGCGGCCTATCTGTTGGGGGAGAGCATCCAGGGGGAAACGCACGATTCGATCGAGGACGCACGGACAGCGGTGCGACTCTACCAGAAATGGGAAGAGGCAAAGAAAGAAGGGAAACTGGCGCAGGTCTTGAACGGGGTCTACGAATACGGACGAACGACGGGATGGAAACTTCAACAGCAAGGGTTTCCGAAAGAGTAGCGCCCTTGCACTTGTCCTCCTGGTGGCTGCCTGGAAAATGAACTATGGCAACGCTTGCTCTCTAGGAAGAAATGCGAGAGCAAAATAGCCAGCCTTTGTGTTGTACACACTCCAATGCAAGTAGAGAAACGTGCACATTTAGAGTGTGAAAGGAAGGATGATGTAGATATGGGTAGGGTTTTGATGAATGCAGTGGTCCGATATGTCGTAAATAAAGCACAGAGGGGTGTGCTGCGATGAGGAGAGTCATGTCACTGGATTAAGTGACTGCCAAGTTAGCTGATTTTATTTCGTGTCGGCATTGGCCTTTTATGGATTGACACGCAACATGGTAAAGACCCGTCGCATGCAAATCTCCCCAAGACATTGTACAGTGTCCTTCCATTAAATTATTCGCAACCGACTTTGCGCCGAGGTGTCGGCCTTCAGGCGTTGTGGGGAAAATTACTTTGATTCAACATCCAGTCGTCAGTGTGAATTGCGGCGCTTCCTATTCCTCAATTTTCGAAATCGACCACTCCGTAACCGCCCACCTGTCCGTGTTCTGCTGCCAGAGATGCGCTGTCCTTCGGATAGCCATCGTCCCGCGATGATCTCCGGTGCGAAGGTTTGCTGAGGGGTGACACGCTGGCTTACCGCCTTTTGGTCGCCCTTGGCGTCATCCCTTTGATGATCTTCCTCCATTCCGTCATCGTCGCACCCACTTTAGCGGCCATGAAGGCAGTGGCCACGGGAGAGCGTGCTGCCAGTGCAAAGTAGAGCCGAGTGACTTGCCATATCAAGTCCATTTCTCCCTCTGACAATTCATGGGAGGCCCCTCCCCCTGCTCCCCTCCCTATCCCTCGTCCTCCCCCTCGCCTTCCTTCGGCAACTCGCCTCAACACCGCACTGCACTGATGGATCAAAGGCATGGAGAGCTCTAGCCGCCATTGCTCCACCTCTGCGTTTTCCCGCCCTCCCTCCCTTCCCCGCCCCTGCTTCGGACCCAGCACTGCCTCCAAAACACGCAAAAGAGGTCGGGCACCGGGGACAACGAGGCTCTGTGGGTAGCTGAGGAGGGAAACGGAACTGCGGGATGGGGGAGGGTGGGAAGGTGCCTGGGGCTGAAGCGCCGCGGCTTCCCTGGTCCTGTCCACGAGCACGCCAACGACGTCGGCGATGGCGATACGGACCCCCTGGCCATCCGAGGACGGGCGGGGGGAGAGGGAGGAAGGGAAGGAGGAGGGGAGGGAGGGCACGGTGGTCAGTTTGGCGAGGATTTCGGAGGTGAAGTCAGGGTGGAGGGTGGCTGCCAACTCCACAAAACGTCGGGAGGAGAGTACCCGGAGGTGGGAGGGTCTCTGCAAATCCTCTGGCAAGGCCTCAGCGACCAGCATTCCCAGCAACCGCAGCGAGAGCGAAAGGATGCCTTGGCCCCGGACCAAGAGATTGGGACGGGTGAACAAATGCGCATTGTCCCCGCCGTTCAAGGATACAACCAGGGCGGCCACACGGGCGATGCCACCCAGAGTGCGGAGCAATGCGCGCAAGTCTGGTCCCTGCCCGGCTGCTTCCACCAGGAGCAAGAGGACTTCGGGCGTGATCGAGGGCATGGCCCCCATCTCCATCCCTCCTTCACTCCCTCCTTCCCCCTGCGCTCCGGCATCGCCCGTGAGCCAGGAGCTGGGCCCAAGCGGCGCCCCTCCGGTTATGCTTTTTCCCTCCCACCGAGACGCGAAGAAGTCACGACCGTCCACCCCAGCCGCCTCGGTCACCACCACCAAGTACAAGCCCAGGAGTCGTGCCAAAGGATGCGCGAGCCCGTCCTCGCTCCCGCCCTCCCCCGAGCCCTCCCTCACCGCCAACAGACCGGTCTTGTCCACGTGGGGAATCGCCTCGACAATGAGACTGACAAGGGCGAGGCGCGTGGAGGGATAGGGGCATAGCAAGAGGCAGTCTAAGCCGGCGGCGCGTCCGTCTGGGTCGTCCGCGAAATACAAAAGTGTCCAGAGTCCGCATTGTCCCGACAAAGCCTCCCTCCCGCCCCTCCCTCCCGCCCTCCCTCCCGCCGTTGCCCTCGCCGTGGAGGAGGGAACGGAGGGTGGCGAGCCAGGAAGGGAGGGAGGACAGGGCTCGGGCATGGATTAAAACATTCCAGACGTATTGAAGGCCTGCC
>NW_005802692.1:0-1514 GCF_000240725.1 Microchloropsis gaditana
TGTACGGATGATGAGCATGGGCACGTGTAAGCTTGCTCGTGTGTCTTGACAAGAATTGTGGAGGAGCGGGGTCGCCTCTCCGACGAGTCGTCGCCCCGCTCGCCGTGAAATCATCACCTTGGCCGCGCGTGTCGAATGCCAATTCCTTTACGCATGAGTCACCGATGCACCGTGTGGCCCGGTCTCACGCATGCAGGTGGAGTTCGTGACTTTGCGTTATTGATTTGAGCGCTTGTAGCTCTCAAAGACTGTTCAGCTTCGCGGGGGGCTTGTGCACGTCTACGGCTCACAAAGGGGTGCTTGCCTGTATACTCCGAATAATTTCGTGGGTAATCCGTCTTCGTTATTCACAGCCATTACTCTACGTGCAAGACATTGCGGCTTACCCCAAGGATGTTGCGCAGACCTGCATCATTTCTGAAGGCTTGCCGGCCTCAAAAAGAAAAGCATTGTAGTGCCTCTACCTCGCGGCCTACCACGCTAGAATTATCACATCCTGCGTCCTCTTTTGTATCCAGTCATTCTCATTGAGGCTTCTTGAGATGGATTTGGCGCTTTCAAAGTTACTATGTGGCTTCCGCCAGTTTTTGAGCCTGTTTCGCTTGGAAAGAGACAGGTAGCCAGCATTGCTAATGCCGCGCTTGCCGTCTCGTCGCCCCCCCCGGGAGAAAGAGGACTCCACGCCCCCCTCCACAGCCCCGCAACTGCTCTACGATCCAGCCTCTGGCAACCTTGTTGCACCCTCTGCGGCAAAGTCGCGGACCGCGTCCTCCGACCGCCGCAGTGACAACCGGCATCGGGACCGACATGGGTCACCCAGACCGGCCCCGGAGGCGTCCTCTCTGGCCGGCGCGACGCGGCGCCCCTCGTCTCACTCCGGTCGACAGCGCTCACGACAGGAAGACAGGCAGCTTCTGCGAGAGGAAAAGAGAGAGCACCCGCAACAGGAACACGCGAATGAGCAAGAAGGGCGACGAGCGGGAAGGTGGCCCTTGCAATTGCGGGGAGTCTTGGAGCAAGCGGAGAGCGAGTTGGACTCAAGGGCCGTGGGGATCTGCCTGGATCGCGCCCTCGAAATGATTGAATCGCGAGCTCAGCGCGCAAAGACGGAGCGCGATGCAAGGAAGACCGGAGCGGCAGCCGAGGGCGCCCGGGCTCTGGTCGACACCTGTGTCCGCCTGGTGCGCCCGGCGGGTGAGGCAACGTCGCTGGGATTCGACTTGGTGGGCGTCGTCGTCCCTGTGCTCCGGCGGCTCGGGGACTCGGCCCATCCCGGCCTTTCAGCGGCCTTGGACGCTCGCTTCGCGGAAGTTGTCAAGGCATTGCTGGTCTGGGCGCGAGAAGCCGCGGGGGAGGCGGTGGGGGCCTGCATGGCCGTGGAGGAGGCCCTTCAGGCCTGGGGCGTGGGTAGTGGCGACCTCTCGCTCTGGGGCCGACACCTGCCCTTGGCCAGATCCCTCCTCCAGGACATCTTGGAGGAGTTGCAAGACCTGGGGTCCGAGGGGTCGGCCGTT
>NW_005802691.1:0-4376 GCF_000240725.1 Microchloropsis gaditana
GTGATAGAGAAAAGAGGGTTATGGAAATCGCTCAAACGGCTTACATTGATATGGTACTCAATAAGTTTGGAAAGGCTGATTGCAAACCAGTATTAACACCGATGGAAGGAACACTGACGAAAACGAATGATAAGGAAATCAAGCCAGATAGTGAATACATGAAGCTAGTGGGTAGCTTATTGTATGCAGCACTGGTCACGCGTCCAGACATTGCATTTGCGGTGCAGTCTTTGGGGAAACATTTGAAAGGACCAAATGAAGAACATTGGATTGCTGCAAAGCGGGTATTGAGGTACCTGAAGGGTACTCGTGAGGTTGGACTCAATTACACAGGTAATTCTACGGGATCGTTTACCCTGGTAGGATACGCGGACGCAGATTATGCTGGTGATAAGGATAATAGACGTTCAACGTCTGGTTATGCTTTTACGTTGAGTCATGGAAATGATGTCAACACGATTGATTGGAAAGCCAAGCAACAAGATGTGGTGGCTCTATCGTCGGCTGAATCGGAGTTGATATCTGCTTTTTCAGCGACACAAAGTGCAGTTTATATTCGTCAACTACTTATGGACCTTGGATTTAAGCAAGATGAACCTACTATGATTATGGAGGATAATCAAGCTTGCATTGCGATGAGCAACAATCCGATTACACATAAGAGGACGAAGCATATCGATGTTCGATATCATTTTGTGCGTGAGAAAGTTGAGAGTAAGGAAGTGGAACTGGTATACATTCCTACTCAGCATCAACTTGCGGATATTCTAACTAAACCCTTATTGAGTATTCGATTCGCAATGATACGTGATCGAATGATGGGTTGTGAGTCTTAATTGGAATTAGAGACAGCTGTGGGATAAGCTGCAGTTACAGTAGAGATGAGTAATATGGTTGTTAGCTTAAGTGTGCGTGCTATAAGGTTAACTGCAATGGAGAATGTTTAAATGATTAGGAGTACGAGTGGGGGTGACGCGAATATAAGGATGACATGATGATGCTAAGGGAGCATGAGATCGGCGATAGGAGGTTAAGCGAGCTGTTTTACAGTGTTGCATCTATATCCTTTATGGATCCTGCAGCGTGTACCACGTCATGCTATTCGCGACTGTATCATGTCATGGTTTGCGTCCAACTAATCATTTGTATGTTATATTATTATACGACAACAGGACTGGCGTCGACCATGTCTTTGGTCGTCTTTGATCTATCTTTGGTTATCTTAGTACACGATTCTTGGGTGAATCGATTGGTATACATTCTCAGGGAGAATAGTAATTGTACTGAAGAACTAATTAGGTATTGGGTTACCTGTGGCATTAGTTTGTTTATTCGCATCAAAACCATGGTCAGACGTTTTTATCCTTTGAAACACAAGAATTGACGCATCTACATCGTTTGGACATGCTCTCACCTCAACAGCCATGGACATCGTACGTGTGCCCCATGGCCAGAGGAGGAGGACGACGAACAACGCCGGCGTCTTTCACGGAAACAAGTTTTTACTCTTAACTACCATGTTTAGGGTTATGAATATCACGCCAATACGGTGATATATGCCTAAGCGACAGCCCTGAGGCGTGGTACAACAACCTTGAAAGGCTGCATACCCTCCAGGCCGTCCTCGTCTAGCTGGGCGTTCACGTAGAATACTTCACGCGCTTCACCACCGACGAGACAAAGCACCTCGTGGTGTGGACGGGTCTCGCAATCATCCGACTTAATATCCACGGGTGCGTGCCTTCCTCTGTTGGCTTGGAGGATGGTACACATCTATTGCTCTTCGCCGCCCCATGCTCGCACCCACCTCCACTCACCTCCGTTTTCTTACAGCGCGGGAGTGAGAGAGAACTTACCTTTGTTATATTGCTAGCTAGACTCTCACATCTTCCCAACGGACGCACCCTCGAGTGCTGATTTCGGGCGGACCAGACATGCATCGTGCGGTGGACGAACACCTGCCTTTGCTGGTTCTTCGACGCCTTCCATTACCTGCTCCACTTCAACATTCAGCGGTTCGTCGAGGGGGCAACAGACTACGCTGCGTCCGTGGCCATGAAGATTGGGGCCGTGAAAGAGGGCCGTTGCATTCTCTTCATTGGCGGGATCCTTGAGTACGTTCCATAAGGCCTCCCCCCCCCTTTCCGTCTACTTTCGAAATATGCCTGCCCCCGTTCAGTGAAGGACCTGAAATGCTCACCTTTTCCACCCAACCACCACCATCCTAGGCCGATATGCAAAACCCGGGTGGCGCAGCGATCCTTCTATTCCGGTGTGTCTCCGCTCCGTCCTTTTCTTTTTTGGTACGCATCCTTACCCACCCTCACGTCTCCCACTTACAAACCACGACAACTTTTACGCTATGGGCGAGTTCTGGACTCGCCAACTACCTCAAATTTACACGGTAGTCCAGGGAGTTAGATTATGGTGACGGTGGCCGGTGGTATGCCGTCGGAAAAATGTAGGTGACTCATACTTATCTGCGTTGAAAGTGATCGCCTTTGTGAAATAATTAAGTGTATTGCCTGCAAATATCAATATGGAATTATGTTTCAATCGTATAAGAGTCAGAGACATATGTAAGGTATTTTAATTCCAATCGCAGATGCGGGTGAGATACAATGAAAAAGACATGTCACCACAATCTTCCAACCAAACCTTCAATGGACTCGTTTACTGAAATTGTGACCCAGACAACCCTCTTAACGCCCTTATCCCTGATTTCAATCTCTATCATCGCCCGAAGCGTCCCCACAATATTTAGCTATATCGCTCTGCTGCCACGGTCTCCTCGATCCTTCGATCCCGGTCCATTTTGGGCCCTGCAATCCAAGCCGCATCATCAGTTGCCGCAATCCCTCCAATCGGTCCATTATCGCTCCTTCTTTCTATCTTGTAATCGACACTCCTTTCCTGACGGAAAAATATAATGGGAATGCGAGAAGGGTATCCTAACGCGACGAAATCCGAATTGTCAGCTGCAGGTGGATGCACGTGGACAGGAGCGCCGTTAAAGTGTTCGGCAACTTTCCCGCTTTCGTAGGATCTGACAAAGGTGCCATTTGTGACCATCGTTTGACATCGGTGTTGGAGTCGGAAACGTCCGCATTTTTTTCTTACTACCAACTCCTTCAGCACGTGCGAGTATGGACAGTACGGTGACCTGTAAACGTAGCCGTCCCTTACGGAATTTCAGACGTACTGGTCTGAAGCGCCATGACATCTGCATTCTAATTAGTGTTTCTTTACTTTTCCTGCCGCATTTACTCTGTAGGCGACTTTCTTTGCCTTTCCTGTCGCAAAAATCTCGACTGACACAACGCCACACACACATACCGCTACAAGGTCTGCGGTCTCTGTATGCAACACTGAATGTCCTAGGGATACCAAACGTGGATGTCCCGTCATTCCAGCCACTTCTCTTGACAGAAAACCACCTGTAGGATCAATCGAAATGAACAAGGCACCTCTACTGTATCCTTTTAAACCATGCTTGCGGTCCTCCTATGTCTCCTAAATGTCTTGTTTCGTCACTTTTATGACTGGACTACAAATGTACTCCCTACACCCACTGTACTTTCCTTCTTCAAAAAAGGCGTCAAAACTTCATCGCTTGGAGGACTTCAGGGACATATATCCTATCACATTGCTCGGCTGCCTCGATCAACACCCCCTCCACGTCCTTCGTTATTTTATCTGCGGGCTTTGTGGTTATGTCAGCATATTAGTCAGCACAGGTTGTAGGTGCACGACTCTCATTTTAGTCGATTTCTGAATAATGTCTTGAGCCATACACCTTCCAAAGGCACGAAAAAATAGGCGCAGTCTGTCCTCCCCCTCTTCGTTCCCTTGCCTTCCCGCCCTCCTTCTTGGAGCTAAGCCTTCGGTACAAGAGAAACATCTCCTTTCCGCCTCGTCCTCTTCTTTTCTGACTTGCCTTTTCTTTTTTCCCTCCATGCCTGACACTTCGTTCACGACCACCCCCTCCCATTTGTCTCTCGCGTTGAACATACGCATATTAGCTCCTGTACGGAGGCATATTACCCTCAGCAGGTACTGGCGCTGATCTGCGGGACTCGGGACGGGGACGTGCGTATTCATGATAGCATCTGGGACATTTAGACGACTAGAGCACTGTAATGGTGGGGAGAGGAAAAGGGATTCCTTGAGGTCTGAAGCGAGATGGCGTAACAGGCACATGGTGGCTTGCTTAACGAAGCACTCTCTTATTGCTGTCATCTCAAGGGCTGTAATGAGTGCCTATTTGAGGGGTTACAAGAAGTCGATACTGATGCGAATAAACAAACAAATGCCACTGTGGATAACCCAATAACCAATTGCTTCTTCAGTACGACCACTAGTTCTCCCTGAGAATG
>NW_005802690.1:0-119 GCF_000240725.1 Microchloropsis gaditana
AATCAGCGATTTCTTCCTTTCTCTACTTTATGTTGATTTGATGCACTTGCTCATTTCATCTCTTCCGCACTCACTCCGCCAACCCCGCTTCCAACTTGTCCAATCAAGCCCCCGCCGCT
>NW_005802690.1:4258-4373 GCF_000240725.1 Microchloropsis gaditana
TGTAGGCTTGGAAACCGACCTCAATCTCTCATTCGCCCCTTCCTCCCTCCCTCCCATACCATGCACTGCACTGCTGCTTGGTTTGCTTCTTGCTGCCGCCATCAACCACGACCAC
>NW_005802689.1:0-4357 GCF_000240725.1 Microchloropsis gaditana
TTTGCCGGCATCATGGTGCTCCTGCGTCGGAGGGCACGCTCATGAGGCTTTCACACAGGTGTTGTAGCCTGGCAAACGCAGAATCTGAAGATCATGTACCATGAGATTCAGGGTGATGAGCGCTCCATGGCGGTGGCCACGACCTTTGGGGCCCTCAATCTCTATATCGCCTTCATCAACATGTTCCAGGTCATCCTGATGCTGCTCGGCAATCGCGAATAGCGTCTGGCTGGAACACCCAAACAAAGCGCCCCGGAGCTGCTGGTTCCGGGGCGTTTTTTTATCTGGCGATTGAGCGTTGGGGTCAGAGCCCGCCGCTCCAGTTCAGCTTGGCGAGCTGACGATCAAAGACTTTCAGGACCGGTTGGAGCTCGTGGCCGCGTTTCAGGATGACGCCGCCAGCTCCGATCACCTTCCAGGCCCCCTGCTTGCGGGCATCGCCGGGAGTCTTGACCACGCGATAGATGGGAAACTCCGCAGCGTTGCGGAAGATGGCGAACTCCGCCCGGTCCTTCAGGCCGTCAATCGCGTAGTCCTTCCATTCGCCGCCCGCGACCATCATCCCGTAAACGCGCAGGATTTGATCAAGCTCGGTGCGGTGGAACATCACCACATCTTCGGCGGGACGGGCGTTGGAATTGGCTCCGGGTGGCGTTTGGTGCATCGGCTTTGACAATCTCTTGCTTACCGGCGTGTTACTCAGAGTTCATACACTGCCGCATTCTTGCCCTAATTTGGTCCTCACGCGAACAAAGGCCACACACACTGTGAGCTGTGTCGATCGACATGGACAAGCCCGCCCGGTCTGGATTCACAGCCCCCCCAGCCCCCCGGATCAGGAGGGTCATGTCGGTCGACACATTCCCCTTTGAAGATGATGCCATTTTCACTGCGCTGTGCGCCGTCGCGTTCAGGATTTGGTGACAGGCATCAGGGCAGGCTTGCGAGCCTTGGCGCAACGCGATTGTATCGCAGCTGTGCCTTCTCGCCCCGAGCTGCCCAGGACGCCTTGATGATCCGCGCCGACGCTCTGACCAAACGCTTTAATGGCGTGACTGCGGTGGATGCCGTTCAGTTCACCGTGGAGCGTGGTGAGGTGCTGGGGTTTCTAGGCCCCAACGGTGCAGGCAAGTCGACGACCATGCGCATGCTGGCGGGCTGTCTGGAGCCCGATGAGGGGCGAGCGGAAATCGCTGGCTATGACGCGACGCTGAACCGCCACGAAGCCCAGTCCCGTCTGGGCTATCTGCCTGAAGGGGCCCCGGCCTATCCGGCCATGACGCCGCGTGGCTATGTGCGCTTTCACCTGCGCGCACGGGGTTTTTCTGGCTCGGCACTCAAAGACGCAACCGAGCACGCGCTGGCGCGCGCCAATCTTGGCCCTGCGGCTGAAAAGCCGATCGGGGCTTTGTCGAAGGGCTATAAGCGCCGCGCCGCTTTGGCTGCAGCCATTGCCCATGACCCACCGGTCCTGATCCTTGATGAGCCCACAGACGGGCTCGATCCCAACCAGAAAGATGGCGTGCGAGCCCTCATCGAGGAGATGGCTCCAAAGAAGGCGATCATCATCTCCACCCACTTGCTGGATGAGGTGGATACGATTTGTAGCCGCGCCATTGTGATCGCTGGCGGGCGGCTTCTGGCTGATGAGACACCCCGTGAGCTTGCCAGCCGCGGGCCGGACAATTCCATTGGATCGGCGTTCAGAACACTCACTGCATCATCGCGCGAAACCTTGAGCCATCGCGGCGGGGAGGCGGCACCGTGAACGGTTTGATCGCGGTCTATCGACGAGAGCTTGCCGCCTATTTCCAGACCCCGCTCGCCTGGGTCTTTCTGGCGGTGTTTGCCTTTGCTGCACCCAGCTTTGCGTGGCGGGCCGGGCGCTTTTTTGACACCGGCCGGGCCGATCTCGCGCCCCTGTTTGATTTCCTGCCCTGGCTGTTGCTGGTTTTGATGCCGGCGCTGGCCATGCGCGCCTGGGCGGAGGAGCGCGATCGCGGGACGCTGGAAATGCTGCTGGCGAGTCCCATCCCGCTCTGGGCCGCAGCCCTTGGAAAATTCCTGTCCGCCTGGACGATTGCGGCCCTGGCGCTGGTACTGACCTTCCCCATGTGGATCGCGGTCAATTATCTTGGATCGCCTGACAACGCGGCCACTGCGACCGCCTATATTGGCGCGCTCCTGCTGGCGGGCGGCTATCTGGCCATCGGTCAGGCGCTTTCGGCTTCAACCGGCAACCAGGTGGTGGCCTTTGTTCTGGGCGCTGCAGCTTGTGTGCTGGTCACGGCAGCCGGCCTGCCGATGGTGGTCGATGCCCTGTCTGACGCCGTGCCTGGCGCGGCAGTGGAGGCGGTGGCCGAGCTGTCCGCGCTTGCCCGCTTTGACTCGCTTCGGCGCGGTGTCGTCAGCCTGTCTGATCTTGGCTATTTCCTGTCCCTGATGGGACTGGGGCTGGGGGCAGCCATTTTGCTCATTGATGCGCGCCGGGGAGTGGGTCGATGAGCCGGACTGCCTATCTCGTCGTCATGCTGGCCGCGCTTCTGGCTGGCTTTGTCGGGTTTAACTGGACCCTGCGCAGCCATGGCGAAGGCGTGCGCATCGACCTGACCGAGCGCGGCCTTTACCAGCTATCGCCCGGCGCGGGCGATGTCCTGTCCCGCCTTGATGAACCGGTCCAGCTCAACTTCTACTTCTCCCGGCGTGAAGCGGCACAATATCCGGCGATCCGCACCTATGGGGCCCGGGTTCGCGAGATGCTGCGCACCGTTGCGGCTGAGGCTGGCGGCGGTATCGGGTTCAGCGAGATTGACCCTGATCCGTTTTCACCGGCTGAAGACGCCGCCATTGCCTCAGGGCTGCAGGCGATCCCCACCGATGATGGCGGACAGATTTTCTTCGGGCTGATCGGGCGCAACAGCGTGGATGAAAGCCGGGTGATCACCCTGTTTGATCCCAACGCTGAGGCACGCCTTGAGTATGAGATCATCCGCGCCATCGCAGAGCTGGAGCGTGCGCGCACGCCCCATATCGCGATTATTTCCGACCTGCCGTTTGCCCCGGACTTTGACGGGATCAGCGCTAATCCGATCGTCAATGAGCTGGCGCGTACCTATCAGGTCAGCTGGCTGGAGCGCGACTTTGGAACGATCCCGGCAGACGCTGATGCGCTTTTCCTGTTCCACCCGGCCCCCTTAAGCGAGGCGCAGAGCTATGCCGTCGATCAGTTCGCGCTGACCCGGGGCCGCGTGCTGGCGCTGGTGGACCCCATGGCCCATGTGGCGCTCAAGCCCGGTCCTGATGGCCTGCCACCGATCAACGCCGAACGGGCGTCCAGTCTTGGGTCGCTGTTTGCCGCCTGGGGTGTGGGCTATGACCTCAACACCGTGGCGATGGACGCCGAAGCTGGCTTGCCGGTTCAGATCGTGGAAGCCGGGCGCAGCCGCATGCGCGCCTATCCGCTGTGGTTCACCGTCCAGCCATCGGGGATGAATACCCAGCTGCCTGCCACGCTGTCGCTGTCGCTCGGTGTCAATCTGGGCAGTCCCGGCGAGGTGGTCCCGCTTGAAGGCGCTGGCACCCGCTTTACCCCGCTTCTGATGACGACGGCCGCAGCCGGGCGTACCGACGCGGACATTGCGGCGGGCTCTCCGCCACCCGAGGCGCTGTTGCGCGATTTCGCGCCGGCTGAGGATGCACCGCTGGTGTTGGCTGCTCAGGTGTCTGGCGTGTTCCAGACCGCTTTCCCAGCTGGTCCGCCGGAGGCCGCGAGCGCCAACCCCGCTGATCATGTGGAGCAGTCACAAGGGCCCGGCGAAGTCATCGTGATTGCCGATGCGGACCTGCTCGATCCGGCCTTTTTCCTCAGCGCTGATGGCGTTGGGGGCGAACAGCTGGCCGCTGACAACCCAACCCTGATCCTGAACCTTGCTGATCGCCTTGCGGGTGATCCAGCGCTGGTGGGTTTGCGTTCACGGGCCGGGTCGTCGCGCCCGATGGAGCGCGTGGAAGCGCTGCGCTCAGACGCTGAGGCGCGCTATCGCACTCTGCAGGAAGACCTCGAGGCGGAGCTGTTGGAAGCTGAGACCCGCCTTGCGACCTTGAACGCGGCTGGACGGGCGAGCGCGCTCGGTGGTGCCGATGAAGACGATCAGGCCGAGGCGGCATTGCTGCGTGCGCGTATTCTTGATGCCCGCGCGCGCCTGCGCGAGATCGAGCGCGGCTTCCGTGTCGAGATTGATGCGCTGGAGGGCCGATTGATGGCGTGGACCATCTGGTTCCCGCCGCTTCTTGTCATGGGTTTTGCCGGCATCATGGTGCTCCTGCGTCGGAGGGCACGCTCATGAGGCTTTCACAC
>NW_005802688.1:0-4350 GCF_000240725.1 Microchloropsis gaditana
CCACAATTCAGTGAGTTAACTACATTAGCTTCCTCACGTGATTTCCCGTAGTAGTCTAACATATACATGTTATCAACCTTTCTTATCAGCAAACACGTGTCACCCTTTTTAATTACGCCCTTTCCTTTACGGATTATTATATCTCCACCGGCTTTATCAATTCTAGGCATGGATAATAGATCGCGACTCAGATTGGGTACTACAATAACATCCTTGAACACAACGCCTTTAATAGTACCATCACTGTGCTTCACTTCCATGAGCCAGTCTCCGATGTTATGTACTTCTAGTTTCTCCCCGTTTGCCACATATACGTGACCACAATGTCGCCTGACATTAGTCAATCCTGTAGTATCTCTTTTCATATGGGATGTAGCTCCGCTATCCACCATTACAGAAGATGCTTGTGGTTCCACAACACTTTCATATGTTTTCTTGGTTGCCAACAAGCATGTGTAAGAATGCTCCGTTTTATTCTTGGGGCATTCATTTCCCCAGTGGTCTCAACTCAGGTGAAGACTCGCTACGCACGTCGGTTGTGAGCGAGAACTACGCGTATTTCGGGTAAGCAAAGGCCTTGAAGAAATGCAGAGTACCTTAGGACTTCTTTCTCTTTGAGTTGCTGATGAACTTTGCTAAACCCTATATACAGGACTATGACTTATCCAGGCAAAGTGGTGAAAGTGAATCTGACCGACTTCACTCACGCGGCAACCCTGACTCTCAACAAGGAAGAAAATGCCCTACTTACGTCGGTTGTGAGCGGGGACTCTGCGTATTTTGCGTAAGTAAAGGCTCCCAAGAAATGCACAGTAAAGTAGCACTTCATGCTCTCCCAGCTGGTGACAAGCTTCTCTGTCTCCTCATCACAGGTGTGACACTTACCCGAGCAGCTTAGTGGTGCAGGTGTCTATCTAGTCGTCAAGTTCAGACATAACCTCTTGATTTTCCGGCCTCGTCGATTGTGAGCAGAGACTTCGCATATTTTTGCTAAGAAAAGGCATTTTGGATGAAGAAGAAGCGGCCACTTGTCGATACGACCCCATCCGGCGTGGAATGACGCAATGATTACAGGGAAAGAAAGGTTAGGTCTAGGAAGAGTTGAGGGGTGAATGAGGGAGGGAAAGAAGAGAGGGGGAGAGAGTACTGGTGCCTGTAGTACAGGTGTCTTGTACATGACCTCGACCTCATCGGCCTGCACTGTTTGAGGCTGACGAAAATGGGCGAGAGAAGAGAAGAAATAGAACGAGTGAGGACATGGAGAATCCATGGAGGAAAGTAGAAAGCACAGATGCGCCACAGACTCAATTCCGATCGGGAGCGGAGTAGACGACAACAGAACGGAACGGATTTCAAGGGTTAAAAATTCGGGGTTCACATTTGTTACATGCACCTGAGACTCAACCGATGCATAAACTCGATACACATTCCCTCACCTTGTGTGTACCATAAACACGAGTGTGAAATCTCCGCTGACGAGGAAATCTAGGGCTTAGCATGAGCCCTCCTTCGTTGGAAAGCCCTGCACTTCTGTTGTCGCACTCCTCTTTGCTATTCTCATTCCTTCCTCAGCCATTCCAAAGTCTTGCTGTGCTTCTCCAACGTCTTTGTAGTTTGGTGTTGGCGCCAATCCCTGTCTGCGGAGATACAAGCACGGTGTGATGGAGGTGGTCCGCGAGACGCAGGACCGGTAGGGGAGAGGCCAGGACTCTGCCGCCCTCCCTCACGCAACCCCTGGTCCAGGCCGCGCTCCTCTTCCCTATGCCCCCGGCCACCTTTCTCGTCGGACCTCTTGCTCTCACCACATTGAACCTTCAGCGCTTTCCCTCTTCCCTTCGTATCAGAACACGTTCCCTCTCTTCGACTTCCTGCAAGCGAGCTCCCCCGCCCTTCCTCTTCCCCTCCCTCACTTGCCTCTCGTCCCACGCCCCTCCCTAACGTCGATCCTTACCTCTCCTTGTCCCCTCCTCCTTCTTCTTGGCGTCCTCTCGATTGCCCGGCAAAGTGGAGAGATCGAAGTAGTGCCTGAGCATGCGCCCGTCTCGCTCGCAGGGGGCAGGGAGGCGAGGCTGTAGGGAAAACAGGGGAGACAAGGGAAGGGAGTCGCGCGGGCAGAGAAAGAAGAGGGTAGCCTCTTGATTTGTGAAACCTCATTTTCCTCGTTCTCTCTCCACTTTCTCTCTCTTCTTTCCGCTCCGCCTCTCTGCTCGGGCCACGAACCTCTCTTCCCTCCCTCTTTCCCCCCCTCCCTCCTTCCCACTCGCCGACCTGTGTCGACATCGGGTGTTCGTGTTCAGCACGACAGGTGGGCTGGTTCTCTTCCTGTGCGACAAAAGAAAATCACAGAAAGGGTGGTAAGGCGAAAGGGACTAGGAGGCATGCAGGAATCGTCTCTTTTTTTCCGGAAACAACACAAAAAGGAGACATAGGAGCAGGACAGGAACCAGAATCGGCGGGCGTGACCCACAGCGTAGAGCATCGACAGACCTGGTAGCCAAGAGGCACCTCCCACTGCCTCGTCTGAGAAACCACGTTGTAGTAAAAGGCACGCCCTGTCCCCTCTTCGCACAGCTTCACCCACGTCTCGTCCAGGGCGGGCTCGGAGCCGGGAAGCGGAGGAGAATTCGGGGAGTCCGCGTCGGGGAGTAGGAGGGGAACCTGGGGGTGGGAGTGGGAGGGAAGAAAGGGGAGGGCGGCCCGGTTGGATAAGGCGGGACATAGTGTGGACATGCGGTGGAGCGCGCGCAAGGATCAGGCGGTGGAGGTCCCCTCGGGCCTTGCCCTGGCCCCGGGCTCTTGCCAGCGGCACTTGATGCTCGCCTGTTCGGTCATCCCCACCCCAATTTCGCTCCCATCGCCACCGGCGTCATTTACACCGCGCCCCTTACGCTCTCACCATTCCTCTCCTCTCCCTCTTAACCCCCATCCCCGCTACCCACTCCTCTCTATCACCTTTTCCAGGGCTGCATGCAGCTTCATCAGCCCAGGCGGTAGCTGTGGGCCGCAGATAGAGGCCGCGTGTCCCCGTACTAACCCTAACCGTACAGGGAGGGTTCTGAGGAAGGCGGGAGGGAGAGGGAGGGAGGGAAGGGGGGGAAAAGGGAGAGAGGGGGGAGACTTCCAAGAGCATGCACCCGTCCGCTCGTGATAGTAATACTTAGCCCCCGTAGCGGGATCTATAGCGGGTGCCCAGTGCGGAGGGAGCTGAGGACAGGAAAGCGCACCCCCAGGGGGCCTGGCAGAGGCATCAAGGCCATCAGTCTTGTCACTACCCTGATCAACCCTCGCGTCCGCAGGCCATGCTGCCGATACCTCATTCACGTTCCCTTTTGATTCCACTGCTGGCGCTACAGGTGTTCCGTTCTGAAGCACCCCTGTCTGTCTGTCTTCTCTCACCAACTCTGCTCCGGATATACCGTGCGCGGCCATCTCGCCGTCCCTGAAAACCGTTCTCGCATTCGCACTCCCGTCTCTATGATCACCTTGTTCCTCCACGGTTGACTCCCCATTCACTTCCGCTGCGCGATCCTTTCCGTGGACGTCCTGGACTGTGTCTAGAGTTGTCTCCGCCGGCCCACCCTCTTCGCATATATCCTCGGTCTTGTACCTTTTCTGGCCCCTTCCGGAAGGAAACGCCCCTGCTGGTTGGAAAAACCGTTGCATCATCTTCTTTTCCCTGTATGACGTGTGTACACGTAATTGTCTTTGATTCGGACCCGTAAGAGGTAAGATGACTGCTGTGCTGCATGCAGCTGCTTCGCGCATCAGATTCCTCGTCCCTGGGGCGGGCTTTGGCGTTGGCATAAAAACGGCGAGTGGGACATCAACACCCCGTCCCACCCCAGCATCACGAAATTGATGTCATCCTCAATCCATGCAATACGAAGGGGGGCATCTATTTTGGATTCGGTTGCTTTGGGAGCCTTATTATCGCCTCGCGAATGAGAGAGGCAGGGCCGCATCGTATGCGTCGGCATCATCGTGTACGCTCGCTTTACACGTCATCTTTTGCTTGTGTTCTAGGCATACTTGCCGTAATTGTGTCCACATTTGATCAGTATGTCGATCTCATGTCCTGACTACAGTCTGCAGCCTCTGCCAGGCGGCATAGGGCTGTGCATGTAGCATGCAATGGCGCGGATCAACCTCCCCCCCTCACTCGACACGACATGAACGCACATGGACAAATGAGGAAAGTTTCTTCTCCCATCCAAAGGCAAGATGCACCATGAGTCTCACAAATTCAAGGTGGAGGCGCCCAGAATGAGGAGGACAGGCCTTATCCTCGAGCTTGTGGTCTTCCTCTTCTCACACTGAGTCCAATGAGGACGAGTACCTCATTTGCTCCTC
>NW_005802687.1:0-4323 GCF_000240725.1 Microchloropsis gaditana
TTGCCGTGTGCCTTCCGTTGCTCGGCTGGATATTTTCCTAGAAAAACGGTTGATGACACAAGTTTTCATGCATGATGTATTTGGAAGACTTGTGGGGGACAGTTTCGTGTCGTTGCTGATGGCAGCGCCTATTCCAGCGCGTAAAATTGCTCCACCCTACTTACGCCGAGGTGACGGCTTTCATGCCTTCTGTCCTCCTCCTTCCCTCCCCTTCCAGCCTCCTCGCGGCCTGCCTCTCCGCCCTCCTCTTCGTGGCAGGCATACAAGTCGCCCAGGCCCTCTTGATGGAGGGACCTGAAGGCCTGAAAGACGTCCCGAGAAACATCATGCTTCTCCTCCGGGTATGCTTCCCGCCCTTCCTCGTCCTTACTCATCCATGTCGTGGCCTATCACAACCCATTTTCTCCGTCTTGATCCTTTTTTTTTCATGCTCACGCTTTTTCCTCTCAACGTTTAAGATGCTCAGTCTCGCGTCTTCTTGGTTGGATGCATTACTCTCCTGAAACACGCCCTCCGTTTCCTTCTGTCATCCTTTTTCCTCAGGGCATTCAAATGGGGGTCATGAAGCTAAGCGAGGGCCTCGTCGACCTCTACCGCTCGGACTTGTCACATCGGATTCGAGCAGCCTTCTCTACTGCTGCGGCTACGGCTGTCGCTGCCGCCACGGGGAGGGGGAACGACACACAGGAACAGAAATGCACGCTGGATGCAGGCAATGTCCAGAGTCTTGCCGCAGAGGGGTGGGAGAAAGCCGGCGAGAGAGAAGGGGAAGGATTGCGGGAGACGAGAGAAGGTCTCTGGTGACAGACGCAGGGCACTTAAAGTACATTTTTATTCCTGTAACACGAGGAAAACTTTAAATAAAAGTTTCCAGAGGTCCCGCTGAGGTATCGAACCCCCGGGGCAGAAAGGTCGTGTGGAGCTTTCATACTTTTTTTGGCTTGAAAGTAGGGAGCCTGATTCTCAATGTTAATTTAAATGTTCAATTTTTCCTGGAAAAAAGGCTTGTAATGAAATCTCTCCCTCATCCTGTAATTTACACTCATTTCAAAATATCCACCTTTGTGGAGGCGTCTCCCGTATCTACAGAGGCCCACGTGTCGGTTTATACTCATCAAATATTCCTCTCGTGTGTGCATTTCATGGTTTTTTCGTACATCACGGTATCACCGTTCTTGAGCTATACCCTGGCTACTATGTTAACTTTATTTTTCGCGACATCCCCCTTGCATGAATCTAGGAGTCTCCTCAAGGGAAGTTCCAGACGATGGAGCAGCAGGCAATGTGCTAGAAAAATACACAGCGCGCAATTTTCTTAATTTCGAGCCTCCTATGGTTTTCTGTCAATTTAAAGGGGTCACATGGCATGAACGTAGGTACAAAGTCAGGGCGGAAGATGCGAACAACCCACAGTTCGCTCGTCTCTGCATCCAGCGCTATTCCGCCACTGGGACTACTAGCAAAGTGGCCATGCAGGCATGCAAAATCGTGGCTAGCACATGCGCACCTACATGGCACGCATCTCGTCTTTTCCAACACGTGTGTTCGAAGCTTTTTGCTGTAAAATACAAGCCTAACGCCGCCAAAAGAGTAGTACAACACCCTCCCAGGGCAAGTACACTTTCCCTTGACATCTGATTGGGTGTTGCTGATGACAGGATGTAGACATCAAGACATACTCCTACAGCTATAGTGCAACGATCAAGCCACTTGGCCAGCTCGGAAGTGGAGGCATGGTTCCATATAGATGTGAGAATGCCGCCTATTACCGCGCATGTCCATGCCTTCGTAGAAGTATTCACTTGAGAAACTGTCAACACCCAGATGTGGAACGCACCACAGAGAAGGGCCGAGGCAAGGAGGACGCTGTTTGCCATCCCTGTGATCGTTTTGATTGATAACCACTTGTAACATCAATTGCGCGGACGAGAAGGAACTTACGGTGGGATGAATCAGCCGTGTCATGCATGATAAAATAGACATACGACTAGTCATCCGTCTATCCTGAGGGTTAAATAAGAAATAGGTGAATGCAGAGCTGTATAAATGGATTTTCTATCGCCCTCATAATATATAATTACGGGCCGCTCGAGCTCGCAGTTGGGTAAGCATCTCACTAATCCGTTTTATCTCCCCTTCAGCGAGAAGTAGGACACAATAGACAGGAAAAAGATAAAGCACGGCAAAGAAGATCACAAGTCCAGCACTTCTGCCATATTCAGCAAGGATACTCAAGGACCATGCATACATGATACACCGTTAGAAAAAAGCAACGAAATAAAAGTGGAAACGTCCCAGGATCGGTGGTCATTGGCCGTAAATCACACTCTTGTTAGGACCGCAGGCCTCATCGTCCTTCCCTCCCTCCCGGCATGTAAGTAGGCGATTGAATTTCACTTTCTCGAGCCCCTGGGCGCTGGTGTCTTCCACAACAAAAGGAGAAACCCCACCGTGCTGTCCCCCCCCCAAACCCCCAACAACCCAACAACCCCACCCACAAGCGGGCGCCAGCGCTCTGTGAGACACTTTGCAGAAACGGCGCTCTTCGGTGCGCAATGAGCGCCATGGCATACATGGAACGCCCAACATACTTGAGAAGAATTCTTGAAAAGCAAGCGATGCTAACTCGCTCCGATTTTCCTCCTAAAAAAACTAATGAGCAATTAATCTTAGGAATATGAACTTCAGACCGTGAAAATAGAATTTCAGATGAAGATCTTTGAGGAGATCCTCGTTCATGACTTCCACGCGTGATGTTGCTGTTGGTTTCTCAGACCACGTCGGAGGGCCGTACGTTTCTTGCCATGAATGTGTCCGGAAGCTGAATGATCCCATACGCGACACATCCAAAGCATTTTCGTCGCACCATTATCAGCTTCTCCGCCATGGTCAGGCTTTGATTCCGATTCATATGAAGTCGCCGTCGCCGTCGGAGGCGGGGTGCATGCCGGTTCACGTATAACGGAACAGCGTGCACGATATGAGATGCGACGGCCCCGTGGCCGCACGAGGGAGAACGGGAATGTGACCTCCCTGGACAATTTATTGCCACCCTCGTGTCGATTGTACACACCGTATGGAAGACGACGGCATACGTGGTGTTGAGATTTGTTGCACAAGGCGTGGTCTTGCACGTCGAGAGAGGGACGGTGGAACAAATGGCGGTGACTGCATGCCTGCACGACAACCGCTGAGGTCGGGGTCCCGTGATATCTTTAAGCCTGCCCGCTCAGGAATTTTCTAGTTTCCTCGTGTGAAGGACGTTGAAGAGCGATGTTGACAGCCTCGTGACTTCGATAACGCAATTCTGCGGATGTGGGATTTATACGAAGAGGATCTGAGCAAGGTGCTGTCTCATGTCGACTGAAATTCACTTTTTGTCCTTTGTATGTCCTTTCTCCCCCTTCCGCTTCGCATGCTTGCATCCAAAGACGGAAATTCCGGTGATGGTAGCAGGTGTAGCACAGACACGTATAAGATAAAACGTCGGAGGCAAGGCTCCAGCAGGGAAAGAGTGACGGGCAAGGTAGGTAGGCATGGAGCAATGTGAGCCTACTTGCGATACCACGCACCACAATACGCGTGAAGGTGTCTACTTGGTCTCGTCCAAATGTGGCACAACGCTACACCTTACCCGCGCATGTCTTCGGCCATGTCATATGTATCGCTTCCGTCGTCTACATACTCACTCCCACTCGCCTGGCCCCCCTGTGCCATCTGGTTACCTCAGTTTTCTCAAGTACGCCTCCGTTGTGCACGCTTCTCTGTCTCAAACCACCCAAATCTGCTCCATTTGTCTGTTTTACACCCGTTTCCTACCGACGCTCGTCCTTTATTTGCTTGCCTTCGGACATACACAGACAGAGGAGTTATGGGGGCAGCAGTCTCGCATCCCTCTCTCTCTGCCTCTTCCACCCACCACCAGCAGCTGTGGGGGAAGGAAGGGGGAACTCGGAGAAGGGAAAGCGGAAGGACCGGCAAAAACAGGGGATCGACGGCCCATGGTCTTAAGGGCGTGGGAACGACGTCCTCGCCGCCGGTGGACATTCTCGCGAGTCCGTGTGAGGTGGAGGAAGGCCGCGGGGGAGGTGTGAAAGGAGGTGGGGAAGGACGGGACAAGAAGGCAAGGGAGGGGAAAAGGGTCGAAGGGAGTCGAACAGGCGAGGCTGGGGCGCCGGGGGTGCGTTTCGTTGCCACAGAGGGCTTGGGCGATCCCCAGGCCGAGCACGAGGTGTTCACGCCCTCCTACGCAGCATACACGCCGTCGTCGCGGAAGACACACGGATTGAGGTGAGGAGGAGGGAGGGGAGGAGGGGGACGGGG
>NW_005802686.1:0-4322 GCF_000240725.1 Microchloropsis gaditana
CCTCCCGTCCCCTCCCTCCCGTCCCTCCCGTTCCCTCCCTCCCTTCCCTCCCTCCCTCCCTCCCTCCCTCGACTCCCGCTCCAGGATGTGCTTCACTTCCTCTCGGGTCAGGTAAGAACCGGCACGGCGGTCAAATAATGGCCGCGTTTGTGTCTCCCACTGGCTGAGGTAGAATCGTGTACCGTAGAAACGTAAAGAAGGAGTCTTCGGAGAATTTAATCAATTTTGATGAGTACGCGCAAGACCATAATACTACTTCTGTCACACATGATCTGGTTGCCTTACGTGGCATTTAGTCATGTAGTACAGAGGACAAACCATCTTCATGTGGGAATATTGTTGGGTCACCAGTTCTTTGTTTTTGCCGGCGTTTGTATCATTTATGAAGCCTTTTCCTCTGACTTAAACCCGTGTTTCCGTGAGCTTTGCTCTTTTACAAATCGTCAGTCTGATGTAACGCCTTTGTAATATTGTAAGATTGACTTCAGATCTCCCAAATCTCCAGCATTTTCTCCCAATTCTCGTATCCGACCACGTTGGGCCCAAGAAAAGAGACACCTTCGTACGATCGTGCTTAGTGTCAATTCCATCCTTCGTGTTCCTCGTTATTTGAATTTCATTTGCTCATACCGCCAGTATTGTATATCGACGTCCTTCGTCTTCTTCCAATACACTGCCAAATCATCAATGACTTCAGTTTCGGGGCTTATGTTGTGCAAACGAAAGAAGTACTCGCAAGCTGTCTTGGCTGGAAACTTAAACCAGTCATCAAGAATGACATAGCCCCCCACACTGAGCTTGTCGTACAGATGATAGAGCACGTCAACGGTAGACTGGTACATATCTCCATCTAGGCGCATGACAGGAAGTCTCTTGATCCGAGGCGCCAACGGAGGCATCGTCTCATTGAAGAAGCCCTTGGCAAAAACCACTTTTGAGTCCAGTATCCCAGATTCTCGAAAGTTCTTGGCAACTTCTTCGGTGTTCGCCTCAAGATAGGGCCTCATATTCCATCTCTTATCATTGTGATCCAGTTTCTTTTTTCCAGGTGGCAGGCCCTGAAACGAGTCGCAGACATATGACATTCGGCCGCCCTCATTAAGACTCCGCAGCACAGCACGCGCAAAGATGGATGATCCTCCCCGCCAGACCCCGGTCTCTATGTAGTCCCCTGGGATGTTTCTAGACACTACATCCTCTAGCAAGAGCCTGACATTGTCAAGACGGGCTCCGCCGATGACACCGAAGCCAGGGAATATGTACACAAGTGCTATATGAAATAGTGTCATGCCCGTATGGCTATTTTGTCTTGAGATATCATGGATTTTCGGTACGATAAGTACATCCCAGCAAAAGATCGATTCATAGTGGGATACAGATTTAAAAGGAGGAAACCTGACAGCATGTATGTGACAGAACCCAGAAAAACGCGCAATTTCTTACAAGCTGCAACTATGAAAGAATTTTGTTTTGCATGTAAGGCATCCAAAGACATGAATGTTGAAACACTTGGGAGGTCGATTTCTTGTGAAAGTTGTGTTTCCGGGGTTTGCCTCGGAGGAAAGAGTAACGGATATTTGAAAATGATGGGGGACTGGAAATATGCTTGCCTTGTCATGACATACTGTCATGAAACATTGATGATCCGGCTCTTGAATGAGTTTGAGACACTAGTTGCGGTCGAAATTCAAAAGGGATCAATAATGGAGTTTACAAGAGGCCATGAAGTTACGTACGGGTAGTCTTGCCGTGGCTGCAATCTGCAGTCATCCCATTCGGAAATCATGCCCTTGGCGCACACTACATGTTGATGATGGTGCAACCCGTGAAATCTTCTTCTCATTAGACTTCTTTGACATAATTGGGTTACTTGTGCCTGTCTTTAAATGAATCTCCTCTCTTAAACACTAACCCCAACCCCAACCCTAATTCTAAAGATGTCACGACAGCAACAATGTATGTGCCACCACAAATTGCTCACCTTGGAATCCGAAATGTACCAAAATAAATGCACCTCTTCAATCTTGCTAGCTCCCCTTTTATTTTTTCCTAGTCGTTTGTGGCATTGGAAGATCATGGCCGACTGGTCTGTCTCTGTTGTGGCGGAGTTGCCTAGGGCCATTTTTTCCTTTGTCGTCTGCCATTTTGGAGCCTAAACATCATCTTAAGGCGCTCACACTTGTGCCGGGTAGGCTTCTTTTTCGCCTGTTACCTGTTTGAGTGAGCCAGGGGAGGAACGTGGGAGGAAAGGAAAGGAAAAGGCAGGAGACAGATTTGCAGTGCGGCACTGCCCAGCCTGGGATACCCTGAGATCCTCTTCCTTTCCCACGCCCCCTCCCTTGCACAGCCACCTCTGATTTTTCCTCCTCCTCATACATGCGGTACTTGTATCATTGTCTTTCCTCTCGTTCGTCGTGTCCGGCACCCGGGAAAAATTGAGAGCGGGGGGGACGGCCAGGGTGTGGAGGAAGGCGGAAGACGGAGGGAGGAAGAAGGAGAGATGGGAAACGGGAGGAGGAAAGAGAGCTATAGAGAAGAAAGAAAGAGAGAAAGGAAGAGCCTACCGTTTTATCATTCTCAGTCTGTATTGTCAGCAGGCGAAGGAAAGAGGCAGGAAGGGTGGAGGGGCAGCTTTACCATTCTCAGTCTGTTACGTCAGCAGGCGGAGGAAAAGAGGCAGGAAGGGTGGAAAGGCAGGGGGGGAGGCACGTAGGGCTTGTGACGGGGTGGCAGCTCCCCCTTGGCTCCTCTTCCATTCCTCCTCGCGGGTCTTGTGTATTTACCAATCTTTTTCTTTTTCCCTTGTTCCTTTTCTTCTTTTCGTCCTCCCTTCCTTTCCTGGGCAGGAGGTACGGGGTTGCCGCTTTCGGTGCGGCGCGAGGGCGAGATATAATTGTGGTACGGCAATCGAAAAGACCGGGAAATATCACTCTATTTTCGACAACGTGTATCTTCTTAAGGAAAATGTTGCATGCATCCAATTCTGCCTAGTGAACATGTACTGAAACTCCCACCGCGAAAGCCCAAAGCACGCGCGAAATCCTTTCTTCTCAGGGCGGAAAGCAATTTGACATTTGCTGCTTGCCCATTCAATGCAAAACAATTCTACAACCATGCATTACTGCGAAAGCTTAATGCTTAAGGTAGCCGTATTATTTTTCATAAGATCAATCGAATGTTTGAGCGAGACCTTGACCCGCGTACGACACATCATTTATGAAGGAATGTTCAATTTCAAAAAACCGTTGGTCGGGTGGCGGTTGTAACGGAAGAAAGGAATGGAAAACCCTCTTTTTGTCCCAAGAAGAATCCCTATGATTGGTATCGGCGCAGAGATTGATTGATATGTCCATCGAAGGATCAAATGCGAGCGATAAGATTAAGGCCTGTGGGGATTGTTTGGAAAATTGTCAAATTCTTCAGATTGAGCTGAGATCAAAGCGAAGAGGAGTCAGGAAAGTGTCGCTTCCTTATCCCCGTGCCTATTTATGCATTCACCCGTTTGACAAATGACCACACGTGTGATGAATCTGATGTAAGATGAATGAACGTCAATCCAATGAGCTAAGTCCTCGTCATGCTGGCTCGGTAAGCCGCGTTATATATATGATGTATGAGGTAGCAGCAGTGCTGTCAGAGGCCCTCAATGTCACGACTGGTAGAATCTCGGAGACGTTCATGGTCCGTAAATTAGGCTCGTTTAAAATCCATAGATATGCGAAGGATACCAATGGAAGCTTTTCAGACCAGAAAACTTTGAAAGCAGCGAGGAGGTGTGTGAAGATAAGGCTGGCCGGCTCGTGGAAACGAAAGTCATAAACGGTTCTGTCGCTTGTCGCATATCTGACTCTCGCGTCGTCTGATGTCGTCCTATCGGGACATGCAAACCCATATCATCAGGAAAGGAGGCCAAAGGAAGCGGGCAATGCATGGAAGGACCGGCGACACAGAGGGTACCATCCAGGGCAATCCCGCGGAAGTCCCTGGTAGGCACGTATACCCCGCACCGCCCTGTCGCCCCTCTCTTCTTCCTCGTTGATTATTCCCCGCCTTTATCCCTCAAGTCTTGCATTCTACTGCATATTTTCCCTCCCTGTCGGCGCCGTCTTCGTGCTTCCTGTTCTGACCTCTGTGTAGCGCTCTCCTAGTTCTTTGAAAATCCCTCCTTTCGCATGCCCTTCCCCTTGTCCTCATGTCGTAACGCCCCGTGCCCCCCCCCTTACCCTCCCCTTCCATCGTCCTGGCTGATCTTTTTCCATGTCCTCGTCGTCCCCCTGCATATCTGTTTTGTTCCTGGTCTTGACGTCCGTTTCCATCCCTCC
>NW_005802685.1:0-4321 GCF_000240725.1 Microchloropsis gaditana
GCGCAAGCCGTCGCCGGTCTGGAATGCGGTGGCGACCTGTTCGATGGGCGCTTCCATGGCATGACGCATGACATCACCGTCACGATCGAGGGCACGAATGACGCGCCGGTGGTGACAGCCGGTGATCTCGGCGCGACAGCGGAGGACACTGCGCACACCTTCACCTCGGCCGACCTGCTTCAGGCTGTGGGTGCAAGCGATGTCGAAGGGAGCACGCTTTCCATCACGTCGGTCTCCGTGGACGCGGCGGCGGGCACCATCATCGACAACAGCGACGGCACCTTCACCTTCACACCGGCCGCAAATTTCAAGGCCGACGATGTCGCCGTGACCGTGGACGTCACTGACGGGACCGACACGACGACGGCGCAGGCAACGCTCGACGTAACGACCGTGACCGATGCCGCGACACCGCATCTCACGGTGGCCGCACGACAGCAGGTCATCGCCTTCAGCACTGCACAGGCCTCCGGCGTGGTGAACAGCGACCCGATGTCGAATGGCGGCGATCTGAACGAGATGACGTTGGAATTCACGATTCTCGGCGGCCAGCAGGTCGCGACCTCTGGGCATCACGGCGCGACCTTCGTCAGCTATGGCACGCCGAGCGATTCGAACCACATGTATGTCTGGAACCCGGAAGACATGACCTTCCGGGTGGGCGGGCACGAATATGCCACCGGGGTTCCGATGGAGACCGACGGGGCCGACCACCGCTACACCTTCATCTGGGACGGTAACGCCGGCACGCTCGACGTGCTCGTCGATGGCGCGGCGCAGGCGCACGTGACCGGGGTCGGTCAGGGTGCCACCATCGGGGATGGCGGCAAGCTCGCGCTCGGCAATGACCAGGACAGTTTCGGTGGCGGCTTCTCCACCGGCGATGGCTTCGGCGGTAAGATGTTCAGTGTCGCCATGTCGGGCACGGCGGTCGATCCCGTGGACCTTCAGGACGCGACGCTCTCGACGCATCTGCGCGGTAGCAGCGATCTACTGGCCGATGTTCACATAGAGAACGGCCAGATCGTCGATGCCGCGAAGAACGCGCAATTCACCTCGGTTGGCGCGATCAGCCACCCGACTGTGGAGGTCGACACCAGCATAGCGCCGCCCAATCCCGGAGCGACGTTGACACTAACTGTCACCGACGGCGCGCCGTCCGATGCGGGGGACACGGTCACGGGCCGCAGCCTTTCGGGCTTCCCGCCCGGAACTGTCGTGGAAGATGGTGCCGGCGGCCACTCCGTCACCGTCACGGGGGCCGACGAGATGGTCGACCTGACAGGCTGGACGCTGGCAGATCTCACAGCCGCGCTGCCATCGTCCTTCACCGAAAACGCCCGCATCACCCTGAATATTGAGACAACAGGGCCCGATGGAACTACAGTGGTTGCAAGCAGCTCCCAGCCCGTCGTGCTCGATCCCACCCTGCCCGTGCCGCCTCCGCCTCCGCCTTTGGCCGATGAAGCGGACACTGACACGGCGGACGACGTGACCATTCTGCTCGGCCCGGCTCCTGAAGCGGCAATCGACGGGGACGCGACGCCGTCCGATGACGCCGGGACGACAGCAACCAGCGATGAGGGAGTCGAGGTACCTGCAAGCAATGCAAACACTGAAGACGACCAAGTCGAGCCTGCCTTCGCCGCGTCTCAGGGCGCACAGGCGTATTTGAATTTCGCTGGCGATTTGATGCGGCCAACCGGGACGTCGACCGAGCCCAGCCAGGCTGCGCAAGCTTATCTCGAGATCGGTGGTGTCAACCCTGCCGAGATTCAGCCCGGATCGTTCCAGATTGATGCTCCGGACGTGATTGAACTCGATCCCGAGGCCGCGCAGGCTGCCGACGACGTCGCCCAAACCGACGCAGATGAGGCGGTTGACCTGTCTGTGCTGCCTGACCCCGATATCACGCAGGATGATACTGGATCGATGTAGGCGACCTTATCTGGAAGGCAAACGGCGGTTCGACCCAATAAAATCATGCACGTCCGGATTTAAAATGGTGGCGCAGTAATCATGCCGCCGTTGCGCCAAAGCGCACTTGGGCCTCGCTCAAGGGTTAGCACGCTGTCCTCGCCGAAGTTTCGGGCGTAGATTTCGGCCAGATTGCCTCGGGCGCGAATGGCACGGCGCGCCCAGTCGTCCTCGAGGCCGAAGCGTGCGCCAGACCCCGGCTGGGGTTGCAGCATACGCACCAGGCTGGGGATGGTAGTGGTCTCAGATATTTCGATGACATTGGCACCGGTTACACCGTACTCCTCGGCGGTTACCAGCGCGAAAAAGACCCAGCGAATGATATCGCCCCAGGGGTCATCGCCTTCACGAACGCCTAGCGATAGCGGGGAGAAGGCCAGCGGGTCGCCAATGTAGGTGTGCGCGTCTGGCTCAGGCAAGGCCACGCGCATGGATTGAAGCGCGGCGCGGCCATCGGCGATAGAGGCACAGCGCCCCTGCAGATAGGCCTCGCGGTACAGCTCTGCGCTGCCGGTGGGGATTATGTTGATCCGTGCGCCTGACGAGGCGGCAAGATCGCGCATGATCACTTCCGATGGCCCGCCGGCAATGACGCAAACGCTGGTCTCATCAAGCTGTGCGAGGGAGTCGATACCGCCTTCGCGACGGGTCAGCACGGTCTCCACGTCCACGAAGTATGGCCCGACAAATTGAACGCCCTCGGTGGCATCACGGGTGAAAGTCCAGGTGGTGTTGCGAGCGATAACATCGATCCCTCACCGATACATTGCAGGTCTCGACCATCGATGGCACGACACATACCGTGTCTGTTGAGATCAGGGGCCTTATAGACGCGCCCGCGCTGACTGTGACTGGCAGCCAGGGCACCGATCAAACGACGGCAACTGCCGGTACCAGCGCAACTGCGACACTTGCCGCGCTCGAGGATACAGTCATAAGCCTCGATATTGCTACGGCTCTTTTTGACAAAGACCCGACGGAACATCTTGGGGTGAGCCTGACGATCGACGGAGTCCCTCCCGGCGCGACGCTGAATTATGGGGTGGAGGATTCTCGGCATCCGGGTCGTTGGAACGTGCACCTGACCGATTTGACAGGGCTCGAATTGACGCCGCCCCAGGACTTCTCCGGGCCAATCAGCCTCAAGGTGACCGAGGTTGTGACGGACCTTTCAGCGGGCGAAGGACGTCCCATCGCGCACTCGACGGCGACGCTTCATGTCAATGTGGCCCCCCAGAATGACATGGCCCTCATTAGGGGCCAGGACACAGGCTCGGTGACCGAAGACAGCCACCTGCAGGCGGGCCAGCTGCACACCGGTGGCGTGCTTACCGTAACCGATGTGGATACCGGAGAGGCCGCGTTCACGCCGCTGACAGGTACTGCGGGCACGGGTAGCTACGGCACTTTCACCCTAAGCGCGGACGGGCATTGGACCTACATCGCGGACAACGCGCAATCGGCCATCGACCAGCTGGGTCCCAAGGACAGCCTGACCGACAGACTGACTGTGACGAGCGCGGACGGGACGACGCATGACCTCACGGTCACCATTGCCGGACACAATGATAATCCTGTCATCACGACAGCGATCCGCCAGACCGACGGCGATGTGCGCGAGGATACCCCGGCGCAGGTTACAGCCAGCGGCACCCTCGCGGCGACGGATGTGGACAATGCGCCGGGCGATCTAAGGTGGAACGTGGTGCGGGGCGGTCACGGCTCCTACGGCAATGTCGCGATCGATGCCAGGACCGGGCAATGGACTTACACGCTCGACAACAGCCGGCCCGAGACGCAAGCGCTCGGCGAGGGCCAGGTTGTGACCGACCAGATCCAGGTCGGGGTCACGGACCCGGTGCACGGCTTTGCGCTGCGCACCCTGCACATCCATGTGACGGGCACCAACGACAGCCCCGTGATCACCCTTGGCGCGACCGATAGCGATGCCGGTGCGGTCACCGAGGATGCGGCGCGGACCACGGCCCGCGGACAGCTGTCGGCGACGGATAATGACGGCACCGACCCTGCGTCTTCGCTCGACTGGAGCGTCGATCCGGCGTCGGCTGGTGTTTATGGGACGCTCAGCGTGGACGCATCCGGGCAATGGACCTATACGCTCGACAACAGCCGTCCGGCGACACAGGCGCTGACCGCGGGCCAACCGACGACTGAGACGTTCCGCGTGATCGCGACGGACGCAACAGGTGCACAGGACACACACGAAGTCACGATCACGGTGAATGGCGCTCCGGACGGTGCTGTGATCGCCGGGACGGACACGGGGGTGGTGACGGAGGATACCGCTCTGACCGGCGGCGATCTGAGCGCCGGGGGGACACTG
>NW_005802684.1:0-4319 GCF_000240725.1 Microchloropsis gaditana
GGGCCAGCTCAATCCCGTCCACGCCAGGCATGACAATATCAGTCAGCAGGAGTTCGTAGCGCCCGGCTTCATCGCCCAGCTCATCGAGGCCTTCTTCGCCATCGGCTACGGACGCGACCTCATGACCGGCACGCTGAAGTGCCTTGGCCAGGAAATCACGCATTGAATCATCGTCTTCAGCAAGAAGAATGCGGGCCATTGCCGCCCCCTTAATCTAATTCCACCACCGGCCAATATAGACCCACAGGGTAAAGGTCCGCTGAACAAACTGCGATTTGCCTGCGACGTGGCGTCAGATTGACCCAAACATTGCGGCGCACCAGATTATGGACCGTGGATAACCAACAATCTCCCTTCGCTTTTAGTGAGCCGTGGCCCGAAGGGCCGCCGGTCCACGTGTCGACGCCAGTCACACGCTCGACCCCCTATATCTTCACGTCACCGCACTCGGGTCGGGACTATCCGGCAGGCTTTCTTAAAGCCTGCGTGCCACCGCTCAGCACCTTGCGTCGGTCGGAAGACGCCTATGTGGACGAGATTGTGGGAGATCCGGCCTCGCTCGGGGCCAGCTTCATGGCGGCCCGCTTCCCGCGCGTCTTCATTGATCCCAGCCGTGCCCCGGATGAGCTTGATCCGGCGATGTTCTATGATACGCCGTCGGGGGCTATCGGACCGCCAAGCGCGCGCGCGTCGGCGGGGCTTGGCGTCGTATCGCGCCTGGCCGCGGATGGTCGCCCGCTCTATCGCGGCCCGATTTCCTATGATGAGGCCCGCCAGCGGATCGAGGCCTGCTATCGGCCCTATCACCAGCGGCTGAAAGCTGAAATTGCGGCAGCGCGCGCCCTGTTCGGCGAGGCCATCATCATCGACTGCCACTCCATGCCATCGGCCAGCGCGCGTGGGGCCGATATTGTGCTGGGTGACCGCTATGCGGCGTCGTGCTCCAGAGCACTGGTGGCGCGGGCCGAAGCCCATTTCCGTGATCTCGGCTTTGCGGTGGTGCGAAACCGGCCCTATGCAGGCGGCTATACCACCGAACATTACGGCCAGCCGGCTGCAGGCGTGCAGGCGCTACAAATTGAAATAAATCGCGGCCTTTATCTGGACGAAGCCGCGGTCACCAAATCCCATGGCTTCACCGCTTTGCGCGAAAGTTTTGCGGAGTGGACGGGCCGCATGGTTGCAGAAGCGAAGGGAGTCAGCCTTGCGGCTGAGTGACTTGGCAGCAACTCCATTGTCTGAAATGTAATTGTCACATTCACTTATTGGGCGAATGGGTATATCTAATTTGGGGTGAGTTCATTTATGAACGAATCCAGTCTAAAACAGTGATGTTCGGACTGAGTTTTAAGGGATAAGTCGATGACGAACGAAATCGATCACCACGTTGGTAAGCGCATCCGGCGTCGGCGTCGCTTGCTTGGCCTGACCCAGCAGCAGCTGGCCGAAGCTGTCGGTATCCGTTTCCAGCAGATTCAGAAATACGAAAGCGGTGCCAACCGGGTGAGCGCAAGCCGTCTGTTTGAAATCGCTGAGGCGCTTGATGTGCCAGTGCAGTATTTCTACGAAGGCATTCAAGGCAGTGGTCATTCTGCTGTGCCCGAAGGTGAGGAGATCGCCTCCGATATCCTTTCGCAGAAAGAAACGCTGGACCTTGTGCGGGCTTACTACAAGCTCAACGAGCGTCCGCGCCGCCGTCTGCTTGAACTTGCACGCTCGCTCGATCCGGAGACCCGCTCGGACGAAACTGCAGCGTGATTCAAGACGCGAGCGTCATTTCTTCCAAGGAAGATTTGGCGTTCGCCGAACGCCTTGCTGATGCTGCGCGTCCTATCGCGCTGGAATATTTCCGCGCTGGGACGCCAGCAGATGCCAAGCCGGGGCAAGAGTTTGACCCGGTTACTGCGGCTGACTGGGGTATAGAGCGCCAGCTGCGCACGCTTATCAGCGAAAATCATCCAGATGACGGCGTCCTCGGTGAAGAGGAGGCTGAGCGCGTGGCGCGCAACGGTCGAACCTGGGTTATTGATCCCATCGACGGAACGCGCGCCTTTATCGCCGGCCTTCCCACCTGGATGGTGATGATTGCGCTGTCCGACAGAAGCGGTCCGCGTCTGTCTGTCCTCGACCAGCCCTTTACCGGCGAGCGGTTCACGGGTATCGCCGATGAATCCGCCTGGCTGTCGCGGGGTGGCTCTCCAGAGCGCATCCGCGTCCGTCAGGGTGTCACGCGGCTGGACGATGCGATCCTCTCCACGACCGATCCAGGCCTTTTTCATGGCGACGAGGCGACAGCGTTTGACGCCATCGCCAGCCAGGCGAAAGTGCGTCGCTATGGCCTTGATGCCTATGGCTATGCCGCGCTCGCGCTGGGCGGGATAGATCTTGTCATAGAAAGCGGGCTGAAGGCCTGGGACGTGGCGGCTCATACACCCATCATCACCGGGGCGGGCGGCGTGATCACTAACTGGCGCGGCGGGCCGTGCCATGAGGGCGGGCAGGTCGTCGCCGCCTCAAGCCGCGAGCTTCATGCGGCCGCGCTTGAGGTTTTGAAGCCTGCAGCCGCCTAGCGCCGCGTTTCCAGAACCGCGTAGAGCGGGGCCGTATCAAAGCGGATAGCGTGCGCGCCATCGCTTTCATCCTCACCCGGTGTGACCAGCACGTCGCTGCTGAACACGGCGTCTATCGAGCGTGTTGTCCCGTCATCCAGGACAAACACAGCTTCTGGTGCGGGGCCGTCAAAGGCGAAGCGAACCGTATCCAGCCGCGGCATGAAGAGCGCGCGTAGCCCCATCGACCGGCGCATGGCATTGCCGGCCTGAGCCAGCGCTGCTTCCAGCTCGGCCATGTCGTAGTCGGTGCGCGTTGGCGCGGGCAGAGTGAGGCGCATCTCAACGCGAACAGCCCCTCGCGGCGCATCGGTGAAAAGGCGGTAGCCCCGCTCAAACGCGTCTGTATTCGGCGGGGTGATGGGGCCGGTCGCATCGAGTTCGGTGAAGCTCTCCGCGTCCTCTTCAACCCAGAAACGGTAAGCCTGACCATCACCGCGCAGCGGGGCGTCCAGCGTGTAACTCAGGTCAAAGGCATCGCGCTCGTCGGCGGCCATCGCCTGATAATCGGTCCAGAAGACGAACACGTCGTCGAGGGGGGCCGAGCGGGCATCCGGCCCCGGCGATGTAGCCAGGGCCAGAGCTATCAAGAGACCCGTAAGCGGCGTGATCATTCGCCTTCACCAGAAGGTGCGTCGTCGACCTCAGGCTTGCGGAATAACAGCGTCATGCGGTCCGACTCACCGATGGCCCGATAGGCCTCTGAGTCGAAATCGGGATCGGCCTCTTCACCAAACGCGGCGTTGCGCAAAACCGGGGGCAGCGTCCAGACCCCAAAGGGGTGGTCGGCGGTGTCGGCTGGATTGGCATTGACTTCGCTGGAGCCCACAAATTCCAGCCCGGCCTCGGCTGCCAGCGCGATGACATAGTCCTGCTGGACGTAGCCATTGCTGGCGCGCGGATCCTGGACCGCACCGGCGGGCTGGCGGTGGGCCACAACGCCCAGGACGCCGCCGGGCTTGAGCGCGGTGCGGTAGCTTTCAAATGCGGTCTCGGCATAGCCGCGCCGCATCACCGAATGGATATTCCGGAAGGTGACGATGACGTCTACGCTGTCCGGTTCTGCCAGGGCATCGGCACCCGGACCAAACTCGACCAGCTGAGCGGTGCCGAACACGTCCTCGTCAAACCGGGCCATGAAGCGATCCTGGAAGCTCTGCGCGCCGGTATCGCCGTCCGCAATCGGCGGCCAGGCGGCAATGTATTGTCCGCCATTGGCAGCAATCCAGGGGGCAAGGATGTCGGTATACCAGCCGCCGCCTGGCCAGACCTCAACCACTGTGGATGCAGGATCGATCTCAAAGAAGGCCAGCGTTTCAGCCGGATTTCTAAATTGATCGCGTGCCCGTGCCTCTTCGCTGCGCCACGGGCCCTCAATCGCGGCTGTCAGAGTGGAGGCATCGTACAGCTCTGCCGGTGCGACCTTGCTGGTTTCAGCCGCCTCGTTTTCGGTGTCTGGCGCGGGCTGGTCGCCGCCGCAGGCCGCCAGAAAAACAGCGAGGGAAGGGGCGATTACGAAAAAAAATCTGGACGACATGGCGGAGAAAATCCTCAAGCAGCGCAATAAGATCGGAGTGTCTGACAGGCAGATCAAATGTGCAAGTTGGCAATCAGATGACGCTGACCCCTTGCGCAGTCCAAAACCACTTCCCAAGGGCCAGCTCAATCCCGTCCACGCCAGGCATGACAATATCAGTCAGCAGGAGTTCG
>NW_005802683.1:0-4315 GCF_000240725.1 Microchloropsis gaditana
TCACGGATGACACACAAGAAGCGAGGGACCGCACAGACCCCCTCCTTGGCCCCTCCCCCTTCAACAGCAACTGCTTTCGTGGCCGCCGTCGCGCTTCTCACCCTCCAACTCACGCTCTTTGCGCATTCCTTGTCATCGTTACACATACGTCACACACAAACAGCCAATACTTCCTGTGGACGTACCCAGCTATGGCGGGGAACACTTTGAAAGACCTTTGCGTTTGTGGTAAGTGGAGCGGTAGGAGGGAGGCTTGAAGTTTGCAAGTCAGGGAAGCGTGACGGTGCTCATTGTGATGAATACGAAGTGAGCAAGCGCTTCCGCTTAGGTTGTACGATATAAGTATGATATTTGTCATAAGACGTCACAAGAGCTTAAAGATATGTTTGAAATGGGAATACAAGAGAGGAGAAGTCTCGAAGCCGTGCTCCGGCATGAAGTGGTAGACATCGCGAGTAGCGTATTCGCTTCCCTCGACCGGACGGCTAAGCCATTGTAATTGTATTTTTCTCGAAAATGAAGTGTTTAGGGGACCTCCAGCTTTATTGGGGAATACCAGAGATAGACTTGAAAAGTTGTCATCGTGTGCTCTTTTCTCCCCCCTCACCTAGGCCCCAAGATCCTTCTTCCCTTCCTTGGGGGAGCAGTCGCAGCCCTCATTGCCGTCTATGCAGACTGGGCAATCTTCAAGCGCCGGGCTGGACCCGGAGGCAAGGGCAATGAGAAGCAAGAAAAGGAGAAGGGAGGCCTCAGCCTTGATGCCTTGCCTAGCGAGGTCAAGCTCCTCATATGTGCTGGCGGCATCTACGCCTCCTACCTGACGTTCGGGGTCTTGCAGGAGCAGATATTCAAGTACCGGGGCCCGCAAGGAGAGCGTTTCACGGCCACGCTCTTCCTCCTCTGGGTCCAGTGCCTGGTGAACGCCCTCTTCGCCCTGGCCTTCATGCTCGCCGGGTCGCGGAGCTCACAGAAGATTCCCCTTTTCAACTTTGGCCTGACTGGCACGTCCTATATCCTGGCGATGCTCTTCTCGAATGAGGCGCTCAAGTACGTCTCCTACCCGACGCAGGCGCTGGGCAAGTCCTGCAAAATGGTGCCGGTCATGCTCTTCGGGGTGCTGATCCGCGGGAAGAAGTATCGGCCGATAGAGTACTTTTGCGTGTTCCTGGTGACCCTGGGCATCACCATGTTTCAGCTCTATGGAGGAAAGAAGAAGGGTGGCCACGTAGGCGGGAAAGTGGAGGAGGGGGACTCGTTATACGGCGTACTGCTGCTCCTGCTCTCCCTGGTAATGGACGGGGTGACGGGGGCGGTCCAGGACAAGCTGAAGACGATATGCAGGCCCACGGTGCACGAGTTCATGTTCTACACAAACATGGCCGGCGTCCTCGTCTGCTCCGTCCTCGTCCTCCCCACGGGCCAATTCGTCCAGGGCACCCGCTTCTGCCTCGAGCACCCCGCCCTCTTCTCCACCATGGCCTGGCTCTCCCTCACCTCGGCCCTGGGCCAGAACTTCATCTTCCTGACCATCAAGTACTTCGACGCGCTCGTCCTGACCACGGTGACTACCACCCGCAAGTTCTTCACCATCCTAGTGTCTGTGGTCATGTACGGACACGCCCTCAACAGCAAGCAGTGGCTGGCGGTGCTCTTAGTATTCTGCGGCCTCAGCGGGGAGGTTTATGACAAGTACGAGAAGAAGAAGGCGCAGCGAGCAAAGACGGCTCTGGAGGGAAAAAAGAAATGAGTGGAGAAAAAAATACAAGAGACGCAAAATGGTTGAAAAGCGTAGACTGGAGATGGGGAAAGGATACCGCTAGGCTCCACTAGGGATGTGGGTCTGTGGGGCTGCGACTCGGCGATTCGAGAGATGTTGTTGGCTGTATTGGCGAGGATACCAGGAAAGTGATATGATGCAAAATAGGATCGGTCAGCGGGGAAGTCGTTGACCTTAACGTGTCACAGGGAGGAAAGCCGGTGGAGGCCGGCCGGGAGTATTACATTGAGGGCCACGGTGCGCATTTCGACCCTAATCAACCAGGCGCATCGCGATCTCCGACCTGCCATGTGCTCTTTTTTGGGAAAATGCGTGACGGATGCTTGCGTGTGTAATTAAAAATGAAAAGCACAACCAGCTCGGAACGAAACAAGACGTAGTGAAGTGTGCCCCCGGCTACGCTCAATCCTGTAAAGCAATCTCTCTCTCATCCAACAGCGACAAGCCACTCAAGTAGACGCCGCCGTTATCCAGGAGGCTCCCACGCCCTGCGCTTGGGCCAAGGCCGCGACTGCACGGCTCTCTTCGAAAGCTACCACCCCTTCACCGAGCGCCACCGGCAGATCCTAGCGAAGCACCGCGTGGCCGTGGAGGAGACCGTGCTGGACGCGTACTGCCTGGGGGGCGGGGCGCGGGGACAGGGGCGGGGTGAAGACGTGTTCTACGAGACGTTGAAGAGGAGGGTGGCGGCGGCGATGGCGGGAGTGGACGTGGTCGCCTCCTGGAAGCGACGGGCCTACTACCTGCTGGTGCTCCTGGCCGTCCTCATCTCCTACCGCGGCTTCCTCCAGGGGCGCTGGTCGGCCCTGCTTGTCTTCTCTCTCTCCTCCTGGCTCCTTGGCGCGATGGGCCACGACGGCTCGCACTTCGCGTGCTCCCATCGGCCCTGGGTGAACCGGCTCTGCGGCCTCGGCATCTCCCTGATCGCCTCTCCCTTCCTCTGGTACCATCAGCATACCTTCGCGCACCACTCCTTCACCAACGATTTCGACCACGACCCCGACCTCCACCACTTCGTTCTGACGCGGCCGCACGCCAGGCAGCCCCGCGGGCCCCATCACGCGCTCCAGCAGTTCCGGCTCTACGTGCTCGCCCAGTACGCGGTGGTCGTCTTCGGCGAGACCATCTGGATCCCCCTCAAGCTCCTCTGCTTCCGGACCCTGCACGGGGTTATGGCCTTCCCCAACATTGGGTGGGACGGTCTGGCCCGGGCGCTCGCCCACTTCGTCCTGTACTACCTGCTCGTCTTCCACGCGCCGGGTCGGTGCTTGGCCGAGGCCGGCGAGGGCGCTTACAAGGCATGGGCGTTCCCCTTGCTTTACGTGTCGATATGCGGCATGCTCTTCGGGGTTTTCTCGCAAATCAACCACTTGAACGAGAAGAGCATCGCTGCGGCTCGAGGAGGCTCAGGACAAGAAGGGAAGAAGGGGCGGACCGGGAGGTCCTCCTGGGCCAAGGAGCAGGTGGAGACCTCCTCCAATTTCGCGACGCACTCGCCTTGGTGGTTCGTCTTGTCTAATGGGCTGAACTTCCAAATTGAGCATCATCTTTTTCCAGGTATCAATCATGAGCACCTATGGAGGGTCCAGCCAGTGGTGAAGGAGGCGTGCAAGGAGTTTGGCGTCAATTACAAGAGCTATGAAAGCATCATGGAAATCTTGTGGGATACAGCTCAATACTACAAGTCATTGGCGTGAGTGTGCAGGGTAGGGAAGGAGGAAGTTGTTTCATTATCTTCGTTACATAGGAGGGAGACTGGAGAAGTGAAGCAAAGCAAGAGCTGGATCCTCAACGCGCTTAAATGTGTCGTAAGGGACTATCTTTTTGATGTTTATGGGGCATAATTTTACCACCATCATGTAAGCTGAGGGCAAATTTTGGATAGCAACAAAAAGGGGAGTGAGCGGAAAGGTTCTTGCAAGCAAGATTAGCAGCCGGAAAAGGGTTCTTACACGGGAGGAAGTCACCTTCTCATGTTGAGCTCGTATATGATGGCGTAGTCTACGGACCCAAAAAAACAGGATGGGAAAATAAAAAACCAACTTATTGAAGCATTTTCGTTCGAAAGAAACGAGCACAACCTTACCAATGTTTATTTTTCACAAAATTAAGAGCTCACGGCCAAAAATATCAGAGGACATATGGGCCATAAAGGCCTGACGCTCAACCACCTCACCCATATGCGTCCAGGACCACGTCCTCTCTCTCTCCTCTTCGCCCCGCCTTCATCCATCCGAGGCTTCGCAATCTGCACCCACGGAAACTCCTATCGCTTGTTATATCCTGCCCATTCCTGTCTTGGTCTGCTCATCCGTCTTCCCTCGGATGGGGCGAGGACGCACGTTTCCCCAGAATGTGCCGCCGCTTCCTTCTATGACCTGCCTCCCACCCCCCTTTGCTGCGTACCTCGGGCCCCAAGTATACGTTGTGGAACGCTGTACTTCCTCTCCTTTATTCTTTGGCTAAGGTTCTGCGAGGAGAAATGTGCGCGATTTAAGAATTCCCAGCACTACCGAATGAAACAAGGAACCAAAAACT
>NW_005802682.1:0-4295 GCF_000240725.1 Microchloropsis gaditana
CTCGCCCTCCGCGAATGGTCAACACTCATGTCCTGTCCGTCCCGGGGCCTCCCCTCCCTCCCTTGCCCCCTCCCTCCCTCCCTCCCTCCTTCCCTTCCTCCCTCCTCCATCCCCGCCTCCATGATTCCAGGTGAAGCCTTCCCTCCGCTACGCCCTGATCGTGGGCGCACCCGCGATGATCTTGGTGGGGGGAACGATCGGAGCTTTCGCGGCGGCTCTCTTGGCTGCCAACCCCACCTACCAGGTGAGGATGAGGGTGGAAGGGAGGGAGGGAAGGAGGGAGGGAGGGAGGGAGGGAGGGGAGGGACGGCGGATGGGTGGCAAAGGTTGGGGGACGAGGTGATTGGATGAGGAGGTAGAGGAAAGGGAGAGGGAGGGCGGGAGGGAGGGATCGAGCGAGGGAGGGTTGATGAGGAGGTAGAGGAAAGGGAGAGGGAGGGCGGGAGGGAGGGATCGAGCGAGGGAGGGGGAGTCGAGGCAAGGTTTGAGGAGCGCAAAATAAGGATGCAGTGCGGGTTTATTGTCCTTCCAAGGAGATTTCAACCTGGGAAAGAGGATCTCTGCAGCCGTTCCCCCCCCGCCCTTAGCTCTATCGTCCCGCAAACCTTCATCCTCCTCCTTCCCTCCCCCTCCTCCGCCTTTCCCTCGGTGTCCACCCCTCTTTTCTCTCCTCACTCTCCTTAAGGTCGCGCTTTTGGCCTTCGGCGTGGCCGCGCTGCTCTATCTTATCACCGAAGAGCTGCTGGTGGAGGCGCATGAGGCGGGTGGGCCGCATGTGTGGTATGTGGACCTGATGTTCTTCGTCGGCTTTATCGCCTCCGTACTGCTCGAGCAAAATATCGAGGACTCTTCCAAGGGAGGTTGAGGGCGGGAGGGAGGGAGGGAGGGTGGATGGGGTAGACGAGGGATGGTCTGAGGGCCAGAAAGGCAGGAGGGACGGTGGCAGGTGCCGAAGGGGGAAAGTAAGGAAGAGGCATGGAGGGCAAGGGCGATTGAATGAGCAAGGACTTGCGGAGAGGAATGGGACGTCGCCAATGCTGCAAATGATGGGAAAGGCACCACCACGTGTTGAAGCCGGAGCATGCTGAGGGAGGATGGGTAGGGGGGAATTCTAAAGCAGGACATCACGATCAAGACAGCGTTTCATTCGACGTCCTTGACCATATCCGGCGTCTATGTCAATGGCGGAGAAGACGGCGAATGTAGTGATTCTTATTGTATGGAAAACTCGCCGCAAAGCACGTAATTCAAGGTAATCAAATGAAGTACGTTCCCCATAATGCTGACAGAAAACCATCCGCTTTTGTTTTGCATTTTTGATTTTTTCAGGAAGACCAAATCGATCAAACAGTCTTTTCAACTGGTTTCACCAGGTTCTTTCATTGTTTGTTTTTACCTTATCCTCGCATTATCCAATACAGGTGTTGGTGGAGCATCCGTTTTCTTACCGGCACATAAAAGGGATCTTCTACTAGGCAACAGTTTCTCGTCATAGATAACCTATAATGATTCAGAACTCTATGGTACATGCAAAGAGCAGACAGGACATTTCGTAGTACTAATATTTACATAAAATGTACGGCCTTGAAAGTGATAGAAGCCGGTCACGTCGGGGAGGATCAAGAACACATAAAGAACTTAACTCGTAGGATCTAATACTCCACCCAGGCCCGCCTCACTCCAAATCCACGTTGCTTGGTCGAAAATATCACCTCAGACGAAGAAGGTAATGAAAACTGAGAAAGTTTCTCTAGTTCCAATGGTAGCCCTCAAGCGGGTGGAGGTCGCGTGTATGTTAACTAAGAAAAGAGCGGCGGTGTCAGCAAAAATGTTCAGAAAGCATGGCCGGGTTCTTCTTTACCTTGACATCACTCCGCAAGAGATGCAATAAGACCGCTATCGCTCCAGCGTAGCGAGGGAGAATGGCATACATGCAACGACAACATTTCATTGCCAACATGTGACACCCCGCATTTTTTTGGGGGGAATGACCACGGGGACCGAATTTTTGGTTGCATTTAAGGGAACGCCCTCCGGAGGCCGATGGCGCCAGAACTCGGATACGCTTGTGACGTTCCCCTTCCCCCTACTTTCATTCACGGCCTAATGCACCGCGAACCACTGTTTTCAAGGCCCGAACTTGCAATGATGATGTGTCTGGGGTGACAACACGTCGTTCAGGTGCCCGTGCCCGGCTGTTTGTGCGAAAGAGTCCTGTCTTTTCAGTCCGGTTTCCGAAGCCTGGCAGCCTCCTCCACTCTTCTCCCCTCTTTTTGGGGGGCAGGGCCAGAAGGCTTGAAGCCCACCAGTTTATGAGACGTCAACGCCGTGCGCCTCCCGGAGTTATCGAATCTACGGTCCGGATGCCTCGATGCTGGCTCCACGGTGCTGACTGAATGCTGACGTGTCTAATGTGCGACGAAGTGGGGGGGTGAAGTCGACGTCGCCGCACCTCGTCGCTATACCCTCCGCCGGAGATCGAGCCACGCTGGCACCCCCCGCACTCCTTGTCCATAACTCGAATCACAGGGTTGAGCCGTGGGAGCTCAAATTTTATTGGCACTTGCACAACCACACAGTACAGGAAGAAAGGTGGGCCTGTCAGATATCTTGGTGGGCGGCTAGGTAGCCAGAGAGGGCAAGGATGAAGCCGCCCGCGACCCCTGCTGTTGCCCATCTGGGAAGGAGGTTCGTTAGAGGGATGGCGACTGGAGGGGGAGGGACAGAAGGACCAGGCTTTTAAAGCAGTCTTCAGGGTATTGTGAGAATGATGAGAACGAGGGTATGGACCGTTTTGAGGGGTGAGCATATTTCTATTTGGGAAAAAGAGGGGTCAGGGGTGGGCGGAAGGTGTGTACGTGGACTATGCGCTGGCAGGGGCCAGTTGGCATGCAGCTGATCACGCAGCGAAGGGGTGCAGAGTACATCCACGTCCATTGTTACGCGAGGGCAGAGGATCGTTTCGTGTGTGGGATGCGGGAAAGTCAAGGACACGGGGCCCTCGGCGGCTTGACCTGGGGACTTGTATGTTCCCCATGGACCCTCCGTCCTACGCTTTTGACGAGAGTCTGCGAACCAGTGAAATGTGTCTCAGTGGAGCTCGTCTTGGCAGCAGGCTTGTAGATTAGGAGAAAAGAGAAGGTCGTGACTCCCTCCCTTCCCCTCTTTCCTCGCCCCGCAGCTTCAGCGATGACCCTCACAGGTACTTCCCCGACCCCGACGAGCCGATGGAGCGCTTAGATGACGACGTGGACCTCTCTACCTTCCAGCCGGAGGAGGCGGGGGAGGAAGCAGGGAAGGGAGAGGGAGAGGAAGGGGCGACTGGAGGGGGCGGCTTCCGGTCGGCTTCGTCTTCCCCGCATTCCCTCAAGGTCCCGAGGAACAAGCGCTGCGTGAGCATCAACGACGCCTACACCATCTCACTGGGCACGGGGGAAGTGGTGGAAAGGATGGGAGGAGGAGAAGGAGGAGGGGGAGGGAGCGGGGGAAGGGGAGGCTCGCACAAGCCGTCCTTCTCCATGACGAACCTGCCCAAGGGCGTGTCTCGAGTACGTAGGGGCAAGACGAGGAGGGTGCGATGGGGCCGTCTCTGGCTGTATATCTCTGAGAGGTGCGGGCGTCTGCCTTGAGTAACATGCCCGCCCTCCTTTCTCTCCCTCCCTCCTTCCCTCCCTTCCTCCGGCCTTAGGCGCTGGTTGCGGAGTTGACCCAATCCAGCCTCAAGTCCTCCCTCCTTCGACGGGCGCAGTCGCTCCCTCGCATCGAGGACAGCAAGGACAAGCGCCTCCTGCAGGCGGTCAAGAATCAGCAGGTAGGGGCGGAGGAAGGGCCCGAGTGGCAGAGGGAGGGGGAGGACAAGGACAAGGGGCGGTCCTGTGGTTGGGAGCGAGGGGAGGGGGTGGGTGGCTGAGGAAGAGGAAGGCAGGGGCGATGCGAGGGAACAGCGGTAGTACCGGCACCAGAAGGCATTAAAAAAAGAGACGGTGCCTGTGCTTCTCGCGGGAGTGGCACCGTCCATCGTGCTCTATGCCTTCGCGTCACTTCCTCCCCCCCCCCCTCCTCCTCTCTCCCTCTTCCCCCTCGCCCGCCTTCTCCTGCAGCGCTGGCTCGTGAACTGGATATTGACAAAGACGGACAAGGAGGAGGCGGCTGCAGCGAAGCTCTTGAAGAGGGAAGGGGACGCGGAGAGAGGTTAGGGGGAGGGGAGGAGGGAGGGAGGAAGGGAGGGAGGAAAGAAGGATGGGGGTGGAGGAGGAGCTTGGTGGTTCGCCTCTCTCGAGCCATCTCCTGCGGTG
>NW_005802681.1:0-4283 GCF_000240725.1 Microchloropsis gaditana
TAGGGCTTTGAGGACGGGCGCATGGCTGTCCGCTCTACCGATAAGCCATTTGGCAGTTTCAGTTGAAACTCCAGATTGTCGACGGGGTCTTTCGTAGTCAAGGTGACGGCTATCTTGGCGTGACCCTTTCCTGCAAGGATCCCACGTTTCGCGCTCGGCCTAACTTTAGCCTTGAGGAAGAGGCCTGGACAATCTTGAGAGACGGCGGTGAAAATGCTTGCAAACCCCAGTAGGGCGACAAAGATATTACCAAATAGATGAGCCATAATGCAAAGCGTGATTCAGTGCTTTTATGAGCTTGTGCAGATTGTTTTTGAAGTCTGGGACGGCTAAGTCTATAAGTGGACAATATGAGTCGAAAGCGTACATATATGACGAGTTATACAGCCATAAGCGCTTTCAGATTAGGTCATTGCAGCTCCTACGTAGGACAGAGTCATCATAAGAATGCCAATGACGCTCAATTGCATTCAAGTACATTGTGCTCCGGCCAAGAAGACATGCATCGTAGCCACGAAAGCTACGGGCCATTACAAACAACCACAAGGGCACACCTCGACAGGTAATGTGAAAAGCACGAATACGATTATTGCGTCAAGAGCCAAGAATCATTTGAATTGGATAGTCGCCTCTCGGAGGAAGGGCATGTCTTCTGTGTGTGGCTTTACATTGACATGTGTTCCTGTCTTGCTCGATTCCGTTGACATGCACGGGTGCAGGTCAGAATGTCCTCAGGAGTGCGTCACGCCAGAACACAGAGGCCATTACTATGGATCTCATGTTCGTTCCTCAACAAAAAGTATGAAGAGGAAGAGCAAACCGAATGCATGACAGGAACTCCGACTCATTCACTTTATGGGCGGCCAGTGCGGAAGCCCATAATCATCTATTTTGAATAAGATCCTACCTCGAAGAAGAACGAGGTAGGGTAGGTCTAATATCGGGCTTAAACATGACAAGTATGTCTCTGTTGCTCGATTTCGTTGTTATTTACGGAATTCATAAGGATGTAATCAGTGATACGTCATGAAAACGAGGCGCCCTTGCCAATGTGCTCCTGAGCATGCTTTTAGAAAGGACATGGAAAGCAATGGGCTTCGTTGCGTCGCAAACGCCCATAAACATAATTTCCGATCCTCGGAGAAGAGGCACGTGGCACATGTTTGTTTTAAGAAGGAACGCCGGTGCAGAAAATGTGCTCTTCATCGCGTCCCTTTCATTATGAGCTTCTGAAGCACATGAATATCAAGGACCGTATATTGCAATTCGGTTTTAGGCATTGCTTTATGGGCCGCTAACTCCAACGGAGTTGAGTACTGAACAATCTCCGATCCTCGGAGTAGAGGTCGTGCACACATGGTCGTTCCATGAAGGAACGCCATTGCGTATAGTGTCCGCTTCGCAACGAAGTTTTCATCACGTGACAGCTCGAGCATAAGGAAATGAAGTGCAGTCCATTACATTCTGCTTATATAAACGAATATTCTGTTGCAGTTCACCATAATACCATTCACGTACGAACGCAGCTTTTACTCCACTTGACAGGTGGAAAACGGTTGTCGCCCAATCGTTTGCGGCTTATGCGGGCTTGCTTTTGAAACGTCATCTGCAACGCTAAGAACCACGCGGCCGTCAGCGCGTTGGGCGTCTTACTGAAGCGGCGGGGGCTTGATGTCTGCCTTCGTGCAGTGTGCATATACAAATGAAATGCTTCGAGCAGACCGCAATCAGAAAATCGCTCTCCGAACCCAGAACACATCCGGGTCGCCTAATGTTGACATCCTCCGTCTTAAACGTTCGAACAGCCAAAGTTGCGACCTTCGTGAATGTGGTTACACTGTGTTTTACCACGCAGCCGAAGTTGATTTTATATTGTATTTTCCTTGCTTGAGATTAGCATTTCTCACTCTCACATCGTTCTTGCACCATGGAGGCGCATAAAGACGCGAAGCCTTTCCCGCGCACGCCATCTTGAAGCGATCTTGAGCGACGACTATGTGCGTTTGAAATTTATGGGTGACCATCACGATGGTCGATGCTGGCATTGATTCGGAAGTCATTATCTCCCCTTGCACGCAACAGGCGTAATGCTATATACCGAAAGTGAAATTGTGACTGCATTAGGCAGCAGCACGACGGCAACAACAGCGACGCGGTGTATCCGAACCAAGGCGCGAACGGATGCGACGGTGGATCTACCTATGCCGCCGACACGTATTTGCCAATACGTGCCTGTCCCGGGCGTGCAACAGGGTACAACGTCTCTGATTGTGCTCATGAGCTGAGTACGTGCGCAGACACGTGGCTCCGTAAAGGTGACTGGGAGGGGGGAGGGAGGGAGCGATGGCGTAGTAGGAGAAGTCTCGGGAAGCGCCCCCACCAGCCCCGCGGCTTCGTGTCGAAGAACTGCTCACGGTTTCCATGTCATACCATGCAGTCATAAACGAGAGCAAGTGGGCGGAGGCTGTTGACCCCTTCTATGGGGGCCAAGCCCTTAGCTGGCGGGTGGCAGAGATAGTTCTGGCGCTGGGCGAGGGGGAGTACCTCACCGTCGTAGACAAGGCACACATGGCTCTTGAATTTTGATGGCATCGACTGTCGCCGGTCCTGAAAGGGGGCCGGGCGCCCTTGGGAACATCGCTGTCCCTCGCGAAAGAGCACGAATGCTGCGTGGGATTGATGGAGGGAGCTGGAGTCAGCGTGCCTGTCGCGGCTCTCTTCAGTTTCGGAAATCGCACCTTCAAGATGGTGGAGCTGGCCAGCGGCGTGATGCATGAGGCCGCTGTATTATTGACTAGGTAAACAAAGGCATCCATCGCCACCATCTTAGAGGCACATTAGTAGCCTGTACCTTGACGCGGAAGCGATGTTTTCCCCCCTTGCTTCTGGTGAAAGTGATACCAAGCCAGTAAATGCTAGTCGCTTCGTGCGCGTTTTCAACACTTCGCGGCGGCATATGGGGCTTCGGAGCATCACTGTATCACTGTTCGCTTTGCCGTGAGGCCATTACGCAGGTTCAATTGAAAGTCGAGGTTGTCGACTGGATCTTTGCTTTCGAGCGTTACGGTGATGGCACTTTTGCCCTTCGCTACCAGGATCCCGCGCTTAGCATCGATCCTTACTTTGGCCTTGAGGGGAAGCCGCGGACATTCTTGAGAGACAGGAGTGAGAATGTTAGCAAAGCCCAGGAGGGCGGGAAGAAAAATGCTGGAGCAATTTGTCATACTTAATCTCGTCAACCGATGCTTGTATAGGTGCCTGTAGATTTGGTTTCAAGCATCCGACGTGTTGCGTTGTGGAATTATACGGAAGCATCGGCACAAAACGTCCATGAAATTTGGGTGATACAGCTATCTGCAACGGCTAATTGTAGAGCTTTATTGATTAGATATCGCATGGCTTTAGCATGACAGGGATATCTGCGTCACTTGTAACCGTTCATTTTTCACAGGACTGCCAGGGTGTCGCCAGCAGCGCATCAAGCCACGAGTTTTAGGGACAATCAATTACCTCAATGGCATACAACAACCCAAAACAGTGCAAGCAAGGATTAAAAAGCGATGAAAGTCCATGAGCATCATCACATGAATTGGTCCGATCATTGGAGGAGAGATATATGGGGGATGCTGGTTCCAAGACGGAATAACACCGCACTCAGTATGTTTTTCATCGCGTACCTTCTCAATGGTTGGGCAAGTGAAGACCGAGGAGGATTCAATGCCACACATTTGTCTGCATTACAATGGGCCATCTTAAGTGATTTCAACATCATTACTTACGAAGGTGGGGTTTATTTAACGGCCATGAGCATGAGAGTACAATAGTCACTCACTCCTGTCCGGCTCGTCAACAATAGGGTAGTGCAAAATTTCAAAGCGTCATTGAACTTGAACGCTATCAGCTATACGACCGTTAGTGACTTGAGCGTCTAAATCAATGGGCGGGGCTTGGTGTTGGACCTGCTATCTGCGTGCACTATGCTACCTGCGTGACATTCTGGTGGAAAATAGGAAATGACGGCAAGCGTGAGGAAGACAGGCGTTAGAGATATTCAAAATTCCTGACGTAGGGTGCGAGGACGTTTTCGGCTTCGGCCATCAGCTACCCATGATCTTGGTGTCTACCTCCTATCCGTAGAAGAATTTGAATGGGAGGAGCAGATATCCGTGAAATGTAGGCTAGTACGAAAAGAATGTCTGTAGCACTCTTGGTGCACGGGTGCAAATGTTGACGCGAATATAAGGATGACATGATGATGCTAAGGGAGCATGAGATCGGCGATA
>NW_005802680.1:0-4282 GCF_000240725.1 Microchloropsis gaditana
CAACACCTGGCAGCACAGCTTCGATCTGAACTAGACCAAACCAACTGAGACGAGATGGGATTGGACCTGAATTTAAAGGCTTTGCAGTTAAATTGCATATTGACAATGATTATATCAAAGACACTGAACATACGGTAGACCAAGATGACATAAAAACCACAAAAACTGACATATAGGATGCGCCCGCGCTTACATCCCCGTCCTGAAGACCGGGGCTTTACGCGCTAAACGGGTAAAGCAAAATTCAAATCCAAAGCCCCAGCGTTATTGCGCTGGGGCTTCGTCGTTTGAGAGTGGAGTAACTGGTGCAGGGTGACAACACTTTGGGTAAAGCTTGGGCAATGAATCTGGTTTGAACACCTAAACACCTAGACAACATAGAAACTTATACGTTACCATTCGATCAGCTGAATTATCGCGTTAAAGAACTACTGCTGGAAGACGGCAACTGCCCTTTCACTCAGTGGTTCGAATCACTAGATTCCGTTGCCGCTGCCAAGGTTCGCGTTGCAGTTGGCAGGATAGAACAGGGCAACCTGTCCAACGTTGAGTGGTTTCGCGGCATCGGTGAGTACAAGATCAATTGGGGGCCAGGCTTGCGCATCTACTTAGGCAAGGATGGTCTTAAGGTGATCATTTTGATCGGTGGTGGTAGTAAGAAACGCCTGCAGCAAGATATCGATCGGGCGGTGGCGCTGTGGGAAAACTACAAGCGCCGTAAGGCATCACCCGGGCAAGGAAAGGAATAAGGAAACTAAACGTGGCACTGACCCGCGATTTCAAAGAAACTGTGGCTGCGCGTGTTCAGAGCGACCCGGCGTTTGCGCAAGCGCTGCTGGACGAAGCCATCACGCTGTTCGTCAATGGCGAACCGGAACCCGCCAAGCTGATTCTGCGCGACCTTGTCAACGCCACTCTGGGGTTCGAAGCACTGGCGCTCGAAATACACAAGCCTGCGAAAAGCCTGCACCGAATGCTGTCGCAGTCTGGCAACCCGACCATGAGTAACATCTCGGCCGTTTTTTCCGCTCTCAAACGCGCACTCAAGGTTGAGGTAGACACCCAGATCGTCATGGCCTGACTTTCAGGAGGTGTTTTGTTCTTACGGACCCGCAATCCGTGCAGGCTCTAGAAAATGACATGCCAGCCCCCAATACCCATCACTCAACCACCATCAGACCGGATCGAGCCGTAAGTCATAGGCCGAATCGGTGTGCTAGCGCCGATGCAGCAACCGTCCACGGGAAACCCACCTTCTACCACTCGAGTATTTGCCCCTCACACCTTGAAACGGTTGCACATGGTGAGTTGCAGCGCCGCTGGAAAGTCGATCATGCCGATTTCATCGCGATGTACAACGCAACAGTCAACAAAGAGGGACTGCCACTTGAACAATGGCGTGGTTTTTGATGTGAAGAGCAGCCAGCACAGCCGCGCCTAGTGCAACAACACTAAACTGGTTTCAGCAGTAACATTCAGTGATTGTTACAACGCACACCGCATTACATGCATCCAACCCGAATCGTGGTGTTAGGCTTCTTGGCCGCCATCGTCCTTGGCACACTTTTTCTGATGCTGCCGCTAGCCAGCGCAACTAACGAATCGACGCCCTTTTTAACGGCGTTCTTCACAGCGGTGTCAGCCGTATGTGTAACAGGGCTTGTGGTCGTCGATACCGGCACCTACTGGAGTTTTTTCGGTCAAGTAGTGATCTTGTTGCTGTTTCAGCTTGGTGGGTTTGGCATCATGACTGCGGCCACCTTGCTCGGACTGATGGTCAATCGCTCGTTACGTCTTAAAACACGACTGATCGCTCAAACAGAAACGCACACCATCAGTGGCGGCGATTTAAGAGCCACCTTCAAGATCGTTTTGTTCACTACACTGATCATGGAAGCCATTGCTTCGGTGATTCTAGTAACCATTTACTTGGTTCGCTACAACGCTTCGTTTGACGTGGCCCTGTGGCACGGCATATTCCATGCAATATCCGCCTTTAACAATGCTGGATTCGCACTCTATGCAGATGGGCTGACCCGCTTTAGCAGTGACTTTTTGTTTTTGTTGCCAATCATGATCGCGGTTGTGGTCGGTGGCCTGGGTTTTCCGGTGTTTCTGGATTTACGTGACAAGTTCCTGCGCCGCAGATCCCTGTCGCTGCACTCCAAGATCACACTCACAGGTACAGCGTCGTTACTGGTTCTTGGGACTGTGTTCATTCTCGCTTTCGAATGGAACAATACAGGTACGCTGGCAGCCATGTCTTTTTCTGACAAACTGCTGTCTTCGGTATTTATGTCAGTATCGGCCCGAACCGCTGGCTTCAATACGGTCGATATAGGGAGCCTCGAACAAGGGACTTGGGCCATACATTACCTGCTGATGTTTGTTGGTGGTGGCAGCGCCGGCACAGCCGGCGGCGTGAAGGTTGGTACATTTCTGATCTTGCTATTGCTCGTGCTAGCTGAGATCCGTGGTCGGCGTGATACTGAGATATTCGGTCGTCGCGTATCGAACTCCGTACAACGAGAGGCCATCACCGTGCTTGTTTTAGGCAGCGCCTGTGTGGTCTTGGCCACATTTATCTTGTTAGCTACAACCAACTTCCCGACAGACCAGGTCATTTTTGAAGTGATTTCCGCCTTCGCAACTGTCGGGCTTTCTACTGGCATCACTGCCGACCTACCCCCCATCGCTCAAGTCACATTGAATATCTTAATGGTGGTTGGTCGCGTCGGTACCATTACCGTGGCTGCCGCACTTGCCACTAGCTCTGTAGCCCACCGCTACCGATACCCCGAGGAGAGACCAATTGTTGGATAACTTTCTTTTTACAGAACGGTTCGCTTTTTCTGCTTCAGACAGCGTGCTCGTCGTTGGCCTGGGTCGCTTCGGCAGCTCAGTAGCACAATCACTCGTCACTTTAGGCCACGAAGTCATGGGCATCGATATCAACGAAGAACGTGTGCAAGATTGGTCACACCGCCTGACACATGCCATCCAAGCCGACTCGTCAAACGTTGATATCCTGAGACAACTAGGTGCGGCGGACTTCTCACATGCCATTGTGGGCATTGGCGACAACCTATCGGCCAGCCTACTCACCGTCATGGCGATGACTGAACTTGGCATCAAGGATATCTGGGTCAAAGCAACTAACACGGCGCACGGGCAGATCGCCGAACGCATTGGCGCGCATCACGTGGTCTACCCAGAAGCCGCCATGGGCGAGCGCGTTGCCCACCTGATCTCAGGCAAGATGATTGATTTCATCGAGTTTGATGATGGTTTTGCGATTGCCAAACTTCAAGCACCAACTTTGTGTCACAACCTCACATTAGACGAGTCGCGAATTCGCGAACTACATGACATCACGGTGGTGGGAGTCAAAAGACTGAACGAGGACTTTACCTATGCCAAGCCAGAGACATTCATCAAGCCCGGCGATTTATTAATCGTCTCAGGCACGACCGCGTCTATTGAAAAATTTGCCGCTAAAACCAATCAAAACAAACGCCCGTCCAAAAAAAGCTAAGCCCGACTCTGTGCTAACCGCACTTGCACACTGCAAGCTTTTGCAAGCAAGCACTCAAGTTTACGCATAAGATTGTGGTGCGTTAAAACCAGTCGAGCATCCGCATAAAGCAGCCCAGCCCCAAGTACGCTCGATTTGACTGTGAGTCTCGCCGAAACCACATGCCGAGTTGATTTCGTAACAGTTGACTTCCCAAAGATGGTCATCCACTGATGGTTCGACCACTACCCATGCACCCACCTGGACAACACATGAAACCGATCGCCGCCTTTCTTACTACCCTGCTATTTGTATCTGGCACTGCCATTGCACAAACCCAATTGACAGTTACCCATGGTGCTGTGCCCAAACCAACTTACATCGATCTCGGCGCACCGGGCGACTCCGTTGGTGACCAGCGCATTTGGCAGTTTGATGCCAAGACACTCGACTCACAGCCTGTAATCACAGACTGGATCATGACAACAACCGGCAACAGTAACTCGGTTGCCGGCATGGAAAGTCGAGTCACAAAGGGAGTCTTCTCGTTTGGTGAAATGGCAAAGGACACGATTTTGCTTGAAGGCATTGGTCTTTATCCTACGGTAGGCTCTACCCTCAAAAGCGACACGGTATTGCAAAGAGCCGTCATCGGCGGCACCGGCCGATATGCCGGTGCGACTGGCACAGTGACATCTACCCACTTGCCTGACAACACCTGGCAGCACAGCTTCGATCTGAACTAGACCAAACCAACTGAGACGAGAT
>NW_005802679.1:0-4279 GCF_000240725.1 Microchloropsis gaditana
ATCCCGTACCAGTGGTAGCGGCCCAATGAAGTGCATTACAACCGCACTAATCGTACTGCCATGTATCGTCAGTGGCTTTCTTGTTCCAGCTGTACCTAGCATCACCTTTTCGGATAGTCGTGCACCCACGCGCCTGTACGTAGGCTCAAATGCCAAAATTGATGTCCCGCCCGACCTGGAAGGAAGACTCGATCCCAAGCGGTAAGCCCATCTTCTTAATCATTTGCAGCGCTGAACCATTCAAGCTTTGCCATTTTTTAACTGTAATGCGACTGTGACTGTCTACGTCCGTGTATGTGCTGATATATGGTCTTATACCTCGATGCCCCTGGCTCGTTCCCATTATCGCAGGCACTGGGATGTCGTGATGAGTCTGAACGGCGAAACGAAGACAGTTTCCGTCAGTGAAGGCACCTCGCTTCTAGATGCCGCGGAAGAAGCCTTCGGCGACCCCCCTTGCATGTGTCGAAATGGGGTGTGTACAACCTGCGCTGCGGAAGTAACTCGAGGCGGACATGGGTCGTGGGTGGCGGCCATCGAATCCCTTTCACCAGAACAGCAAGAGAGCGGCTTTATCCTGTCTTGCCAAACATATCCGTGTGGCCCGGGACTGGAAGTTCGCCTCAACGCCCAGGAGGAAGTGTACGAGAGCCAGTACGCCAAGTATGAGAAGAAAGCTCACGAGGAATTGGAGAAAAAGAAAGGATTCAATATCTTTGCATGATAGGGCGGGCACGTCGCTCAACGACCGAGAAACCCAGGCGTCTTTCGCATGCGAAAGACTTGGCAATACATCTGAGAATGAAAACAAGGAGGAAAAGACAAGGTGTGCAATTCTTTCGGGGGGGGGAAAGAAGACACGAGCCAGACCGTCACAGATTTCGCTGACATGAAACATCCTCCAAGAGGGCGGGAAGCCCCTTCAGGAAAAAAATATCGAAGGGAAAAAAATAAAATTTTTGCAAACTCCCCTCAGAGTTCGATTAAGAGGTGCCAAATGATGTCTTTGTCATGATTTTTATGCTATAATACAGACATGGCTCCCTAATACGCTTCACCACACTGTCTTATCAACCTCTCTGCAGCACCCTCTACTACCCCCTGTCCCTGTTCATCGCATCAACTTCCTCTGTAGGTGGAGTAAGCAAAAGGATTAATCAACAACGGCACATGGTAATGTTCCTCGGGACGTTCCACTTCAAATTCGATTGTTACACTTGGGTAGAAACTCTTGGTGTTGATGGCGCGAAAGTAAACCGCCACGTCAAATGTGATTTTATAGATGCCCGGTGACAAAGTGTGGGAAGATGGTAGCAAATCTTCGACCCTTCCATCTGCATTCGTCAGCCCTTCGCCAAGCAAGGTCCATGTAGCATTTCCATTACCTATGCCATGCTCTCCTTGCTGCTCCAGACGAAGAGGCATTCCCTGCGCTGGCTTTCCCAGTGTGGTGTCAAGCACATGGGAAGTAATTGGACTGCGTTTTGGGCTCATTTTAGGGTTGCTGGTGACAGAAACAGAGGAGAGATGAGCAGCTAGAGCGGTGAGACGTGACGTCGCAGGCGTGGTCGAAGAAGCAGGCATACACTGCGTCCGTAGCCTGTCGAAAGAATGGTAGCCAATGCCACGTGTGAACAAATGCTGCAGGTGGAAGGAAAAACAATCGAAGAGGACTGTTCGAAGATTTTGGCCTATATGAATACAATGTCAGTTTGTCGATGCATGGAGCGATCGGGTTACATAGCTGGTATCAGAGGTGAGGGCTTGTTTATCACCGCCTTATGCAGCCTTGACTACAGAAATAAAGATGCGAAAGACAGAAAAACACACCAAAAGCCCACTGTCTGTCCAAATTTCCATGTAATTTCCAACAAATGCACTTTCCTTCTCCAAGACATGCGGCCAGAATTGACACAAACAATCGTTCAGCAACGCCGCAATGTCAACAACCTCCCGTACCACCACGGGAGTTGCCCCGTATGTGCTATGCTCCCGCAGCCCAGTGGTCATTACAAACATCCATATTGTCATGAAGTTATAGTTACATGTGGGGCAAGCACATACGGGAGGAGAGAAAGCGGTGATACAGGACTTCACGTTGCAATACAGACGACGGGAGGGAGTGTCAGACCGTCTACGAGTAGCTCGACGCGAAAATGATATTCACTCGCCTCAACATGTGGCGCATATGAGCTCATGACAATGGAATACATCACATTCGCCATGGTAGGAGCACATTTGGTCGGCATCCCCCATTTTCTTGCTTCGGAAAATTTCCATTTTTTAATGCACGCTGTCTGCTCTTGGCTTCTTGTTCGTTGACAGGGACAACGAGCTCGTAATCAACACCACGCTTTTCAACTCCCAGGTAGCCGCTTGTTTGAGGATAAAACCCACTTATGTGATGTGCCACAGATGTACAACGACAGAACATGACATAGTCTGGATGTTGTCTGTGATTCCCTCCTTTTGACCTGGTGTTCTTGCTAGCTACGGGTTGGGGGAAAACCTCCTCTGGAGTCCAAAGCATGATGTCACATTCCCCCTTTTTATTTTACGTCCTCAATGATTTGGAGGGGGGAGGCGTCGACGACATTTTGCAACATGGTTTTAATCCTTTTCAGAGGAACTTATAGTTTATGTCCTGCATTCGAATGTTTTTCTACTTCACTTTCAAAACAGACGGGCGCCGCCGGCCTTATAATTCATTGACCCGCAGGATGGTTTCAATTAAGTTAAAAACCATACAAGGCCGCGAATTTTCGGTTGACGGTGTCGAGCTTTCCCAAACGGTACGGTCGTCGATCATAATGTAATGTAAACATACGTAGGGGGAGATAATTGTCGTATCTCGGGCCATGTCTGCCTTATTTCAGGCTTCCTGAGGCAGAACTCTCACCCGCTCAAAACCCTGCCTTCGTCCATTTTCGAAGTTATGTTCTCCTTCCCGACATCTATGAATACTTTATTCATTGGTGTCAATCATCTTTTGGAACTTCGTCGTTCTACTTTATTTCTTTATGGAAACAGATCAATGACCTGAAAGCTGCTGTGGAGGCATCCCCTCCTTCGGGAGAGGTCTTACCCGCGGATCGACTGAAGCTGATCCATCAAGGTAAGAGACATACACAGGCAAACACGGGAAAAGCAGTTGCTCGCGATTTTTGTGAGGTCGCGGACGATCATTATGAAGGTGTTTAAGCCTTGATCCCCGCTTTAAGGGCACCTGCCTGCGAATCCTCCTCATTGCACCCCACATCTTCCACACGAGTATTGCTCAGCTCCTTTCCTACACCCTAAATCCTTGCTCCGTAGGCAAAGAACTGACCCAGGGTGATTCCACCCTCTCTGCGTACAACATCGCGGACAATGACCTGGTCATCGTAATGCTCACCCGCCACAAGCCGCCAGCTCCCTCGCCATCCGCCCCTGCGCCCGCTCCTCCCCCTCCTTCCCTCCCTCCTTCCCAACCTCCTTCAAATCCGCACGTGGAACAGCTGAAAGAGATGGGCTTTCCCGAGTCGCAGGTTACGGCGGCCCTCCGGGCAGCGCAAAACGATGCCGATCTGGCTGTCGAATTTCTTTTCAGTGGGAACATTCCTTCCTCTCCTGCCCCCTTGTCGGCCTTGGAATCCGCGGTAGGAGTGGAGAGGGATGCAGAAAGGGCTGCGGAGGAAGAGGCAGGAGCCGGGACGAATGCGACGGTGGTGGCGCAGTTATTAAGTCACCCGGAGATGGAACGTGTAAGTGGGCGGGGAGCGAGAAGAAGAAGGGAAGGGAGAAGAAAGCTAGCGAGGAAGCACACAAGCTTAAGTCCATGCAACAAATGTTCTATTCCCAATCTTGGTCTCCTAGATTCGCCGCGTTGTCAGGGAAAACCCGAGCGGGATGGAGAGCATGGTTGCTGCCCTGGCCGTCACCCACCCGGACCTCGTCCGTATCATTAATGAGGACCCTGCTAGCTTTTGGGCAGCCTTGGAGGAGAATGAAGAGGGGATGGAGGAAGACGAAGGGGAAGAGGAGGAGGAGGCGGGTGTGTTGGGAGCTCTGGAGTTGTCGGAAGCAGATGAGGCTGCCATCGCGCGTTTGATGGAGATGGGCTTCGGTAGGGAACAAGTAGTGGAAGCTTATATCTTGTCCGGGAAGGAAGAAAACGCGGCGGTCAATTTGCTCTTGGGAGGATGAAGTTTTCAGGGGGGCAGGGTAGAGTGGGAGGGAGCAAGATCCCGTACCAGTGGTAGCGGCCCAATGAAGTGCATTACAACCGCACTAATCGTAC
>NW_005802678.1:0-4255 GCF_000240725.1 Microchloropsis gaditana
AATTTCAACGCCATGCTCGACCGGGTCGAGCACCTCATGCAGCGTATGCGCACCGCTGGCGATTCCATTGCCCATGACCTGCGGCTGCCGCTGACGCGCATGCGCGGGCGACTGGAGTCAGCTCTCGTGGAGGCGGGAGATCTGGCCGCCCGCGAGGCGGCGCTCGCTCAGGCCATCGCCGACGTCGACGAACTGATCAAGACCTTCAACGCGGTCCTGTCCCTGTCGCGCCTGCAAGCGGGTGAACGCCGCCGGGCGTTCGAACCGATCGACCTGTGTGAGCTCACCGCAGACGTGGTCGAGCTCTATGAGCCGGTCTGCGAGGATGCGGGCCTGGAGTTTGATTGCGACTGTGAGGAGCGCCTGCAGGTGCTTGGCGATCGCGAGCTTCTGGCACAGGCCATCGCCAATCTGATCGATAATGCTGTGAAATACACGCCAGGTGGCGGCGCTGTGATGTTGCGTGGTCGCAAAACCAGCGGCGGTCAGGTGGAGATTTCGGTCACCGATACCGGCCCAGGCATCCCGGCTGATGATCGCTCCCGCGTGCTGGAGCGCTTTGTGCGTCTCGAAAAGTCACGCTCGCTGCCCGGTGTAGGCCTCGGTCTCTCGCTGGTTCATGCCATCGCAGAGGTCCACGGCGCGTCGCTGACGCTGGATGATGGGCCGGGCGCAGTGGAGGGGGGCGAGAGCGGCCCCGGCCTCAGGATTGCTCTTTGCTTTGAGAAGGCGGCTTAGGGGCGCTTGCCAATCTCGCGCTTGCGCGTAAGCCTGCATCCATGTCCGCGCCACTTCCTCAACGCATTTCCACATCGATTCCCCAGACTGACGCGGCGCGCGCTGAGCGCAGCCGCCAGCGGATCGGGCCACGGGCCTACGCCGCCTGGGGTGAGGGGGCTGAGTTCCTGGACGCCGTGTTTGGCGCGGCCCCCTATCTTGGCCGACTGGCCGCGCGCCGCCCGCAGACGCTGGAACGTCTGGCTGAGGAGCCGCCTGAGGTGCTCCTGACCGAAGCCAATGAGATAGCGCGCCTGGCCGGTCGTGACCCGGACACTGCGATGAGCGTGCTACGCAAGGCCAAGGCGGACATGCACCTCGTGACTGCGCTGGCTGACCTGGCCGGAGCTTTTACGCTGGAAGATACAGTGTGTGCCGTTTCAGATTTTGCCGACGCTGCAGTGCAGGGTGCGCTGGAAGCTGCGGCGCGAGAAAGCGGACTATCCGCAGACGATCCGGAGAATCCCGTGCCGGGTCTGTTTGTGCTGACGCTGGGCAAGCACGGCCAGCGCAGTCTCAATTATTCTTCTGATATCGATCTGGTGGTGATGTGGGAGCCTGAGCGCATTGGTTCTGAAGGCCATAGTGAGCCGACCAAGCGCTACTCCCGCCTGACCCGCAAGCTGTCGTCCTACCTCAACGAAATCACCGCTGATGGCTATGTCTTCCGGGTCGATTTGCGCCTGCGCCCCGATCCGTCCTCAACGCCTGCGGCCGTGAATGCGGAGATGGCCCGGAATTATTTTGAGGCCTTGGGCCAGAACTGGGAGCGAGCCGCTTACGCCAAGGCGCGGGTCTGCGCGGGCGACCGGCCAGCTGGCGAGCAATTTTTAAAAGACCTCGACCCCTTCGTCTGGCGTCGCTCGCTGGATTTTGAAGCTGTTGACGACATTCGCGGTATTGCCCGACAGATCCAGTCCACCAAGAAGCGGTCCGAGATGATTGCGGCGGGGCATGATGTGAAGCTTGGTCGTGGCGGTATCCGCGAGATCGAGTTCTATGCTCAGATCCTGCAGCTGGTCTTCGGCGGCCGGCGCAAGGCGCTGCGCGTGGCGAGCACGCTTCCCGCGCTGGCGCTTCTGGCACGCGAGCAGTTGATCAGCGAGGAGGATGCTAGGGCCATGTCCTCAGCTTATCGCAAGCTGCGCGCGATCGAGCACCGCATCCAGATGCTGGAGGACGAGCAGACCCAGACCGTCCCGGAGGACCTCACCACCCGCACACGGCTTGCGGCATTGATGGGGCAGGAAGACGTCAGTCGCTTTGACAAGGACCTGACGGCGATGCTGGGCGATGTTCACGCTCGCTTTGTGCACCAGTTTGATGATGGAGAGAGCCTCGCGACTTCGGTCGGCAGCCTCGTGCTGACAGGGGTCGAGCCGACGCCGGAGACGCTTCAGACCCTGACCGAGCACGGGTTCTCCGACCCTGAGCGCGTGTGGCAGCGTCTGGCCGGGTGGGCTGCCGGCAAGGCGAGAGCCGCCAGGACAGAGCGGGCTCGGGCCCTGTTTTCAAAGTTCGCGCCAAGGCTGGTCGAGGGGTTGTCCCAGACGGGCGATCCGGACGCGGCCTTTACCCGTTTTGCGACTTTCTTCGAGGGGCTGCCGATTGGTGTTCAGCCGCTTTCGCTCTTGGTCAAGCAGCCCGCTCTCGCCAGGGAACTTCTGACCATTCTCGGGCTTGCGCCGCGCCTTGCCGAGATGCTGGCCCGGCGTCCCACCTTGCTCGATGTGATGGTGGATACTGGCTTCGCTGCACCGCTTAGCGGCGACCTGGAGGAACGTTATCCGCTGCGATTTAGTGAAGTTGATCCCGCTGACTTTGAAGAAGCACTCAATCACGCCCGTCGGATCGCGCGTGAAGAGCGATTGCGCATTGGCGCGCAGCTGCTGGTCGGGCGGGCGCGCGCCTCTGAGGCTGGCGTCGCATTCGCGCGGCTTGCCGATGCGGCAACCGACGTGATGGCTCAGGCGGCGGTGCGCGAGGTGGCGCGTCGCCACGGCCCTGCTCCCGGGCGATGGGCAGTGCTGGCGTTGGGTAAGCATGGCGGGCGGGAGCTGTCTGCGGATTCTGACCTTGATCTCGTCGTGGTCTATGACCCGATCAGCGACCAATCTGATGGCCCCAAGTCGATTTCGGCTGAAGCCTGGTTTGTGCGCTTTACCCAGCGGCTTGTCGCGGCACTTTCAGCGCCCACAGAGGAAGGCGAGCTCTATGAGGTGGACATGGCGCTCCGGCCTTCCGGCAATGCGGGGCCGGTTGCCGTCCGCCTGTCTCGTTTTACCAGCTACTACGAAAGCGAGGAGGCCTGGACCTGGGAGCGCATGGCGCTAACCCGGGCCCGTGTGGTCGCCGCAGATGGCCTTGGGCTGGATGCTGAAGCCGCCTTGCATCAGGCCATCGAACGCGCCGGCGAGGATGACCTTGTTCGCAAGGATGCCTGCGACATGCGTCTGAGGCTGCTGCGCGAGAAGCCTGCAAAGACGATCTGGGATTTAAAGCTGCGCGACGGTGGACTGATCGAGATCGAGTTCATTGTTCAGGTTCTTCAACTGACCCTCGGCGAGCAGCTTTCTCCCAATACTGGCGAGGCGATCGTGCAGCTGAGGACGCGTGGCGTTTTGACCCCGGATGATGCCAACGGGTTGGCACAAGCCCACGAAGACTACGCCTCGCTTACCCAGTTGATCCGCGTAGCCCACGGGGCCGGTTTTGATCCGGAGACAGCCAGTGAGCCCTTTGCAGACCGTCTGGCCAAGGCGTGTGAAGAGACAGACCTTGTTGGCGTGCAGCGCCGCCTCGACCGCCATACCAAAGGGGTTCGAATAGCCTTCGAAAAGTATGTCGGCGCTTTAACAGACTAGCCGCGACGGATGTACCGGTGCGCCTCCGTAACAACTCATGTGGGACGCGCGACAAGGCGCAAGGATAGCCCACGAGATAACAATGGAGTTGGTTCGATGAAGACATTTCTGTTTATGACGGCTGCTGCCGGTGCGCTGGTTCTCGCAGGTATTGCGGAAGCACAACCCGGTCCGAGAGGCGGTGGCGAACGCGGGCAGCAGCGCGGGGCCATGGCCATCGCGATGCTGGGCGCTGCGGACCTCAACGGTGACAATACCGTGACCCGTGCCGAGGTGGAGCAGCTGCGCCGTGAAGAGTTTTCCTGGCGCGATCGCAATGGTGATGGCTTCCTCGATCGTGATGATGCCTCTCCGACCGCACGGCGCATGGCCGAGCTTCGCGGTGAGGAAGAAGGACGTCGCCGTGGCCGCCGCGGTCCAGGTCGGCTGGATACCGACGGTGATCAGCGGGTTTCACTCGATGAATTCCTGACCGGCCCTGATCGTATTTTTGAACGCCTTGATACCAATGGTGACGCGGCGATCAGCGCGGACGAGCTGGACGCCATGCTGGAGGCACGGCAAGGTCGTCGGGCTCAGCGCCTGTGGTGGCGCGACTAGGCTTTTAAAGGGCC
>NW_005802677.1:0-4253 GCF_000240725.1 Microchloropsis gaditana
ATAAGATGAATCTAGCCAGCTCGACCACTTCGCATTCTTTTTAGTTTCTAATGTGCGCTTGATCGATTATAATTTATTTCTCATACATACTTGATCAAGACCTAAATGAGGACCCGGAAAGGCGTTGAGAATGCGAAAAAGCCTGGATAAGTCTTGTAGTGGGCGTACAAGAAATATGAGGATCCAAATCGTCGATCTTCTTCCATCGCTGCTAAGCCCGCTGCGGTCCAATCCAAAGTCCACGGCGCGTCCTCCTTCTCTCCACCACCCGGAGACTTCTTGGCCGTTGCGATTACCTCACCACCCCTAGCCAAACCCTGTACAAGCTCAACGACCACGTCATCTACGCTCCTGTCTAGACCTTGAAGAACTATAGAGTACGTCTCCCCTTCCTCCACCAAGATGACTGGGGCTAGATCATAAGGAGAAAACAATGACACGCTCGCCCATTGCTTCTCCTTCTCTAGATCGCCCATACCCAACTGCGCGAGGAGCTGCCGACGCTCTGCCTCTTCTTCTTTGTCCTTACCGCCCATGAAATGCCAGTCCTGATAAAATTTGATCCCTGAAGTAGTATCCACGCTTGGCAACGTCACAACGCCCTCCCCTTCCATCGTAGCCGACGCAGGGCACAGACGTGCGTCCTCTGTCGTCAGGATTTCCGTGAGAGTCTTAGGGTCATTGGCCAGGTCCTCGAATAGCTTGAAGAGCGCCGCATACGTGTCGTCGTCCCGGGTCAAAACGAACAGCTTAATTGTTGCCGCGTAAGGACAAGCGTCCGACAATTTTCGAGGGACCATGGAGGCCAAGTAGTCCACATCGACAGCCTCATGCACCGCCTCCGGAGTCTCTCCATAGGCAGCCGAGAGCTTATAGTCCGGGTCCTCGCCGAGCACAACGCCGGCTACGGTGTCAATGTACTCCTTCAAGGCCCTTTTAATGTCCTTATCCTTCAGGCCACACCTCTTGGGGGGCTCGGAGTCTCCGTCCCGGGGTGGACAGTGCACGGTCACTTTCTTCCAGAACAACTGATTGTCGGGCAATTTCACCGGGTTCGTACTTCCCCCCAGCCAGTCATCCTCTATCAGTTCCGTATTCTCCTCTCCGTGTAGACGACGGCGCTCGGCCCACAAGCGGCGGCCCCGTCGTTCCATGATCCGCATGGTCTTGACTGCCGGTGGGAGGCTCGGAAGACCATCCTCAGGAGCAACCTTTTCAGCCTTGGCAAGTGCATTAAAGGGTGTATCGGCGTTGACACACTCATCAGATGCCAAGCATGCATTAGTCTGACCAGCGGAGGAGAGGGCCGTCTGCCTCACTGCTCCAGCGGGGTCAGTGGAGGTGGCCATCAAGGCGCGCCTGTCAACGACCTGGGTCTCGTTGGCGTTGAGCCACCACTGCGCATCGATTGCTGTGATGTATGGACAAAAAATCTTATATCAAAAGAGAGACAAAAGGAAGAAACATGACCCCTACATGCACTCATAAATAGCCATGGCTATTGAAGTTATACATAGAATCTTCGTTCAACGTACGGTCATCGTTCGGATTGATATGCTGCGAAGTGGGCAGGGGCGAGACGCCACAAAGAAAGCACTTTGTGTCACGCTTCTTGGCATAGATGTACTCGGGCCAGTACTCTTTCTCTTTTTGTTCTTGTTCCTCGGTCGCACCCTGGTAGGCATTCATGAGGTCCTGCGGGGAAGCGAAAGCCGCAAGCAGGGGCTTCATACCCGATGTGCGGGAGAAGGCGCCCAGACGCCGGCTTTTCTTTTTCTGCACTTGGTGTGTCAGGTGCCGGTGGAACAATTTAGAGTCAAGCGGCTTCACTTTCTGTGTCTCGATATGACTGTCCACCACCAGCATCTGGTTTAGAGATCGCTTCTCCCCTCCTTCCTCTAGCCGCCGAACCATCACAGGTGACGGCGAGGGACTGACATCCCCTACGCTGGCTGCCTTGTATAAGTCGCCGGTCCCACCCGAGTTGCCAGGTCCAATAGGTCCAAAAATACCGTGCGGCAAATCATCCCGGGCAACGCCTTGGTGCGGAGGCGTAATGTTGAACTTTCGGAGATCCTTCTCGGCTTGCTTTGTGGGGGGTTTGACGGGGGGAAGAAGTACAAGCCCATCTTTGGAGACAAAGAACACGCCGGTTTTATTGACGAAGATGTTGTCGCCGCGATTTGTCACAACCTTGGGCGTACTGTACCAAAAGCATTGAAGACAAGAGATAGGCGAGAAATATTAGGTTAAATTTCAGGATCATATTCACGACAGCATTGGTGTCTTTCTCGGCCTTTCAAAAGATATGTATACATCGGCAAGGCGTGCCATTTTAAATATAGAGAGAAATACGCAAAGATAGTTCACATCAAGGGTACGCTTACGTGTTTGTCGGCTTATATGATCCAGCAATCATTGTGCCTGCCACAACCCAAGCGTAGGGGTTGGTACGGTAGTTGATGACGCGCTTACCGAATGAATATGTCTGTAGTTTTGACGGAAATACGACACGTAGCTCATGAAACATGAACACGTGAGAAGTCGAACGCGCGGCATTTGTGAAATACCTTGATGAAAGCCGCAGCACCTGGTCCCACCCAGTACTCGTGGCCTCCCCAGGCACCGTTGACGACTTGATAGGAATGCCGAGTCTGATTAATCGACGAGAAGAATCCAGCTGTTGTGGTCGTGAAAAGAATTATGTGGGTACTGAACTACTAGAAAGAGGTCTCGAGGCGTCAATTATCTACGTGGACGAGACACCTCAGACAAGAAAAAAACTTACTTCCTAAGTAGGATTCGCTTCCCAGAATAAATTGAGCTCGAGCAATGGCCGTCGACCAGCCATTGATCAGGATATTCTCAAGCGTTCCTGAAGAATGTGTATCGTACAAGGAAAACTATAAGCGTCCGAGGTGGCAGGCTAGAGTCGAACGAAAGAATGCGAAGGGCCGCTGTCGGAGACGAAATGACTTACCTGCATTTTGGCACCATCGCATGCCGAGTCCATGTTGGTTGAACGTGTTTCCGAAGGTCCCGTAGGCCTGGGTTCGGGTAACGTAAATGAGGGCAATGTCGCACAGACGAAAATTTCCACCAGTAAGAAGGGGAAGGATGCTGTCGAGTACAAGATTGGCCCTTCCATCCCTCACGTCTGTGACATCTTGGCTTTTATCCGCGTATTCCTGGAACCTACCATGCCGATGTACCCAACGTCCCCGCCACCATTGAAACAGCTGCCGCCAGAGACGATTTGTCCCGCGCTGGTCTGAAAGTTCATAATTTCACCCCCATTGAGTTGAAGCACGCCACCTCCAACACTGTAGGTCTGTCCTGCGTTGAAAACAATGCCAGTAGCCCAAGCACGGTCCTGATGTTTGCAGAGAAGTGTTTGAGTTACACGGTTATAGAGCCGATGAGTCATACAGAAGGTGAAAGACTGTCTCCGACAGAACTGAAGATAGCATCGAACACGCACCTCACAATGTCCAATCAAAATCAGAACACCTCCTCCACACGTTTGCTGGCCCATGCCTGCGCGAACGATTGCCAGAAGGACGCTAATATCTTGGTAGCCGACCAGCACCAGCACGCCCCCCCCAACGAAATTGTTTTGTCCGATACCGAACTGTCCCTGAGCGAGCGTGGCACCGCTATTTCCGCCTCCGATCCAAGTAGAAGCTCCTCCGAGACAGGCAGTGTTACCGCCGGCGTTGATCCCGGATGTAAATAAATTGAAACCAATGTTATAACATCCGATGCATCTCATGGCACCGGTGACGACAAGGACATTGCCACCGACAGTGATCTGGTTCTCATCAGGATTGCCGTAGGGACTGACACCGATAAAGAAACACCCGTAGCACAAAAATTGCCCTCCTGCCACAAAGACGTGGCCTCCGAACGTGCGACGTGCCTCCAAAGGTTCTTGCAATGTCTTCAAGAAGCCCTCTAGCGTGCCGCGCATTGAGCGGAAAACCACACCTGATCCTCGGAAAACCCCGCCCAAATGCACATACACGGCTGGTCCCATTGTCAATTTTGTTTTGCCAATTCCTAATCCACTTTGCAGCTTTCGTCCTCCACCCAAAGCTCCCAGAGATTCGCCCGAGCCTTTGTACAAACACACGCTTCGGAGCTCCAGCTTGCCGCCGGGCATGACGTTGAAAAGTCGTCGGATTTTCTTGGTCGCATTGAGCTTGGGCAAATCGATTGGATTGCCCAGAAAAATCTTGTGCGAGGTCACGTTC
>NW_005802676.1:0-4248 GCF_000240725.1 Microchloropsis gaditana
TGCCCCGCCTGCTTGAGAGCGACTGTCTGTCGTTTGTCATGACAGTCGACGAGCCAGCAACGCCCCCAAATGCCGAACGGATTCGGTCCAGTGACGCCTCACGCACAAACCGACTACTCTCTATGATTGGTGACTTAAGCGACGCATACATCTCGCCCGAAAGGCTTGCCAGTGCGGCCCCTATTTGGTCGCCCGGCAACGCGGCAAGTGCCGGGAAGATCTCCGCAGATGGCCCTGTTGGCCTGACACCCGCAGCAGGGCGAAACGAGTCTAGTGCAGCACCCACTGCTTGCTCACGCGCGGTCTGCGATAGCCCCGCGGCTGATAGCTGTCCGTACGCGGCTGGCGTGACCACCAAATCGATGGCCTGGTCGCTATAGATGAGATCCATGCGCGTACCGACAGCTAGCCCCTCTTGTGGCTGTTGCAATCCATCAAAACTGTCGTGAATTCCTCCTTGCGCCCTGACAATGCCCGCAAACCGCTGCCCAAGCGATGGCGTGAACTCATTGCTAGCCGGTGGACTAAGCCCTCGCAAGAACACTTCAACCGTGCCAGCGGCATCAAACGTGTTGCCTGATCCCAGTACCGTGATCCGGTCATAACTCCCGACACCTGATCCGGCTGCTGGGCCGTCGACTTCGAGCGCCAGCACACTTCCTGCAACCATGGTCACAGGCGCCAGGAAAGTGATGGTGCCGGGGGAGTTGCCAGGCTCGAGCCTGCCCTCGATGCGTGTGTTGTTCGCGATAGTGGCGTTGCCCCCTAGCGTGCCTTGCGATCTCACGATCAGATCCCCTCCTGAAAGCAAGCCATAGACCTGCAGGCGAGCTTGCGCGACATCGATACCACCACTAAATCGCCCCCCAGCAGCCAGCGTCAGCGTTCCATGCCCTTGTGTGACGAGCTGGCTATTAGCCTGGATATAGTCGGTCAACACGAGCGCGTCATCGCGGGAGAACAAAAGTTCATTTGGCTGCGCAACAAACTGCGCGGCATACCAACTAACACCCTGGTAGTTCAGGCTAGCGTTCTGCAAGACAGCGTTTAAGTTCCCCTCAAAAAAGTACTGGCCAGACGATGCATCATGAAACCGATAGTAGGCACCCGCCCCCGGCCAAGCACGATCAAAGGCACCAAAAACATCGCCCTCATCCTGCCATGACGAGTTTCCTACCAACGCCGTCTGCTCGTGAGCATCGAGTGTGTAGATGCGGCTGCCTGTCGTGAGATTGAGATAGGATCGAACCTGTGTCACACCAGGCCTAGATGGCTCGTTTGCAAACGGAATGTCAACCAAGTTTTGTCCTTCGTCGATTAGGCTGGAGGCCAAGATCGAGCTCGGGGTCAGCCGTTCATCGCCGTTTGCCTGACGCAGTCGAAGCACAACGGGTAGGTCATCGTCCTGATCATATTGACTTAAATTCTGATCGGCGTAACTGACGGTTCTATCCTCATCAAGACTGAGATCGACGGCGAACGTCTGCGGCAGTGCTGGTTTGGTGTACACCACCCCTTGTACGGGCGTGCGGCCCGGACCGCCTGGATTGTAGATATCCATATATCCGGGCTCGAGCGAGGTCGGAATTTCCACCGACTGCAACAAGCGAATCGCAGCCTCATCGCCTTTGAGAATGACATCAAAGTAGTTATCGTGATCCTCAACGTAGTAGGCACGATCAGGCTGGCCAGCCACGATTGGGCTATCCAAGGGCCCACCGACTTCGGCCAGCCCCACCACCTCGAGCTTGCCTACACCAAGGTCGTACGTCTGCCCAGTGCGAGTAATAACAACAGCATCACCATTTTGGTCAACGGCGTGCAAGCGAAAGGCCTGATCAAAGTCCGTCGGCAAAAAGCCGCTCACACCATCAGGCGAGAAGCCACCCGATGTATAGAGCCTGAGGCGATATTGGGCATCTTCACCGTACAGCGTGAAGCCGTCATTCGGGTAAGCAGTATTTAATGCAGGCGGCGAAAAATCCCCAACCGGAGAAAAACGATTTAGCTTTGCCCCAACCAGCGCAGGACCAGCGACGTAAGGGTTCGAGCTTGAGCTAGACAGGCCAGTAACCGACACGGGCCCGCTCGGACCCACCGCCATCATGTCGCCATTGCCTGACACAAACTCCACGTTCACGGGATAAATCGCGCCGGATGTGCCAGGGGCTAAACGATTGCCAAACTGCCCAAACACCACCACGACGTGGCGCTCATTGTGATCATAGTTTGGGTTTAAGGCTGCCGCCACCGGGTTGACGGTTTGCCCGGTGTTAAGCGTAATGGCAATGTTCTCGGGGTGCACCGTGCCTGGCAACAGGGGCCAACTCACCTCAATGGGCATGGCATCGGCATATAGCGGATAGGCCCCAAAACCGGCTATTGCAACACCTAACGTGCCGCCAGCGCTCGCGAGGTTGCGCAAGGGCGGCACTGGGTCAAGCGCAGCCCAGTCCAGATTCACGCCGGAACCTGCGGCCACAGCCAGACTCAAGTCTGCCGCGGAAAAATACTGTGGAACACCCATGATCCCTTCAAAACCATAGTTCGCTGCCATGATCCGAGGACTGTCTTCCCACAGGTCTGCATTAATCAATACGGGACGCTGAAGCTCGATGTAGGCTGAATACGTCGCAGGATCAGGCTGAGCCTGAGCCACCAGCATTAGCGCGACCCAGCATAACTTGGCCAACGCCAGTCGTGAAAGCCAGCTCGAGCGCCATCTGAATTGAAGCGGTTGGCGGCACCGACGACTAAAACTGCCCTCTGAGGCAAAACCATGGGTTATCGCGACCTTCATCGGCCGCCGGATCGAATGTGTCATGCACAGGCTTCCTATTCTTGTTTGTTTGTCTCGACAAGGGGAAAAATAGCGAGAGCCTAGCAATGTAGTCGTTGGGTATCTCGCTAACCTTGCAATTCCCAACATTAAGCACACGGGTTCACATCCAAACGCGGGTACACGCTTGACGAACTGGTCAAGCATAGGCAGCGGGACCAAGAGACGTTGCGCCATGGTCATAATCATCTCATCCCCGCCAGATTCATCCAGAAACTCTGTACACTTCTGGTCCGCTCATTGCGCACCAGTTCGCAATGCTTCGCAACTCATTTCACATCAACACCAATCATGGACATCCCACTGACCGATCTGATCTCACATCCAGAAGGCAAACGGCTGGAGTTCAAACGCGATCTGTCAGCCAAAGACAATATTCTTAAAACGTTGGTGGCGTTTTCCAATGCGGCCGGCGGCAAGCTGGTCATTGGTGTTACCGATGATCGGGAAATCGTTGGCATTGCAAATCCACTTGATGAGGAAGAACGAATTGGGAACTTGATTGCAGACACAATTGCCCCAAGGTTGGTGCCAAACATCGAGCTTGCGACCATCGATACCAAGACGATTTTGGCCGTTGAAGTGTTTCCTAGCGCTTGTCGGCCGCATCATATCAATAGGTTGGGACCAGAAAGAGGGGTCTATGTTCGGCTAGGCTCGAGCAATCGCCTGGCGGGCCCAGATGTCATCGCCGAACTAAAAAGGTCATCGCGCGGCATCGTCTTTGACGAGCAACCCATGGTGGATCTATCTCCTCAAGACTTGGACTTAAAAGCGCTAGAGCAACATTTCGGAGCAGACCGTCAACTAGATGACCAATCTCTCGTTACTTTACGACTGCTACGCAAAGAACAAAATCGTCTGGTGCCAACAATCGGTGCTGTCCTCCTGTTCGGGAAAGATCGTCAACAGCATTTTCCTGACGCATGGGTGCAATGCGGGCGTTTGAGAGGCAAGGACAAGATCGATATTTTTGATCAGACCGAAATTCATGACCATTTGCCTGACACATTGACGTCCTCCCCGCCCCAAACGACGAGGATTCCTAGGGGCTTTATCAAGCCGCCAAGATTGGGCATGTATCGCTACTTCCCAATGGTTCCTGCTTCATCGTTAAAACCAGCGCTTCAACTCCACAGGCGAGCACCCGATGCCCTCGGGCTAGTACATTCAACGCGCCAACCAAGTCAGCGTTTTCCGTATAACCGCATGCAACACATTTAAATCTTGATTGTGAGGTGCGGTTGTCTTTACTGACATGGTGGCATTCTGGGCAGGTCTGCGAGGTGTGTTGAGGATTTACCTTAATCACCTCGCCACCCAACCAGGTTTGCTTGTATTGAAGCATTTGTGCAAACATGCCCCAGCCTTGATCCAGAATCGATCGGTTTAAGCCAGACTTGGCTTTC
>NW_005802675.1:0-4247 GCF_000240725.1 Microchloropsis gaditana
GACACCAAGTTAGGTTTGCTCTTTGTTTTTTTCAACACCACATACAGGACTATCGCGTAATACTGCGTGTTAGATACATTTAAGAAAAGATCACGCATTATCTTGTGCATTAAGAGGGCATTTGCCACCATATCACACGTCATCAATGCATATGTCATGTAAAGTGTATATCAAGTGGTCTTGACATCTTGAAGAGTTGAATCCAATGCAATGCTGATTTGCTCCAGTAAAATCCATTTTCTCTCACCTGGCCACATTATTTGTCATCCTCAAGTCCTAATTTCCCCCCATAACGCACAGGTATCTAAGCATGTATCTTCGATTGAGATATTTCTACCTCTTTCTACTGGGAATTGGTACCATCGTGAGCACAACTTCTCAAGAATGTCCTCATCTTACGATGAAAGCCAAGATTCGTCCCCATGTCCGACGCAGGATCTTGGCTGGCTCACGAAATGTAAAGATCTCCGTCACACTTCGCAGCAAGGACCCTACGGTTGGTATGGCATTCAAGTTGCTGCTGCCTAGGGGTATAGCCGTGGAACGGACAGCGACTCGTCCGCGCTTGGAACGATACGCAGCGCCCGAGATCGTCCAGAATCTCGATGGAACTACAGCCATATACTGGCTCCACGTTGATCTGAGTATGCACAGAATGCATCGCTTTATGGCGAAAGTACAGGTGGATAAGTGTGCTCCCGAGACTCTATCCGTAGATGCGATAGCATATCTTTCAAATGCAACAAGCATGTTCTGTACGACGCCCATACCACGCCCGGTCTCCATAAGCGTACGTCATCCAAAACTCAAGCGATCAGCCACTTGCGCTCCGACACTAGCCCCCTCTGCCAACCTTGCGGAGCCATATACTTTATTTGCCCGACAGCAGAAATTCTCGCAAAATGACCGACTTGCGCCATTCGATGATCGTCAACTCTCCCAGCCCTTACGCCAGAACAAGGATCAGGGACTCATTCCAGCCGTCCACGTGACACATCGCGAGCCTCTATCAATGAGCACCTTACAAGACTGCTTCGAGTACTGCTCACGAAACGGGGCGCAAGCTGTGCCAACCTTTTTCAATTGGAACAGCGCAGCTTGCAAGTGCTATTGCTGTATGAGTGTGTGCACTCCTTTGGTATTCGATCCTGCATTTGACACATACGAAGCAGTTGTTCCCGCAACTCTGGCACCTACGGTGGCAAACTCAAATTCTATACTGTCACTCACGCCTGGCCCGACCGCTTCCCCTACTACAACTCCCATCCCTTCTGTGTCTCCTACTGCTGGTCCAACCCCTGATGCATCTGTGACAGCCCCTCGTACACAACCCACTGGTATTCCGCCTGTGATGTCAACAATGCAGCCCACGGCTTCTCTGACCATAGTGCCTACCATACAGCCGACGTTTCCGACTATGCTGCCTACGATACACCCAACGGCCTCTCTGACTGTGGCGCCGACGATGCAGCCCACAGCATCTCCGACTAAGGCGCCGACAATGCAGCCCACGTCATCTCCGACCGGGGCACCGACAATGCAGCCCACAGCATCGCCGACTGTGGCACCGGCAATGCAGCCAACGGCCGCTCCGACTGTGGCGCCGACGATGCAGCCCGCGTCATTTCCGACTGTCGCGCCGACGATGCAGCCCACGTCATCTCCGACCGGGGCACCGACGATGCAGCCCACAGCATCTCCGATAAGGCGCCGACGATGCAGCCAACGGCCGCTCCGACTGTGGCGCCGACGATGCAGCCCACAGTATCTCCGACTGTGGCGCCAACGATGCAGCCCACGGCCGCTCCGACCATTGCGCCAACGACAAAGACCACGGCAGCCCCAACAGAACCTCCGACATTGCAACCAACCACAGCTCCGACGGCTCCTCCGACCAAGGCACCGACCATGCAGCCGACGGAAACAGCGCCCATGACTACAACTCTGGCGCTCAGTTCACAAGCTCTCCTACTCTCATCAGTTGTCAGCGACAACTATGCGTAGTTTGGGTAAGCAAATTCTTAATAGACGCGCGTCCTGTTGTACTACTTCTAAGTTGTTGATGATCTCGGCCAAATCCTACTCACAGGACTGATTCTGGCGATGTAGTAAGGGTCAATCTCTCCGACTTCAGTGAAGCAGGCAATATATATGTCGGCTCGGCAGTACCGTCCTCGGTTGTGCGCGGGGACCATGCTTATTTTGGGTAAATGATGGCTGAGAACCAAACCACAGGGCCACACTTCATGCTCTGTAACTTCTCAACGCGACCGCCTATACCCCATACATAGGACGGCTAATGGTGATGTCGTAGAAGTAGATCTCACCGATTTTAGTGAGGTCAACCATTTGTATCTCGATTCTGGATCTGTTGACACGGCCATTGTTAATGCGGACTATGCGTATTTTGGGTAAGCAAAGGCCCAGCGGATGTGAATAATGGCATACATAAGCATGTATACATAGCCATGCTTGCTAAGGTCCTAAAATCTCCGCTATATTCTACACGCAGTGTGGTTGATGATTCTAAGACTACAGTGGTAAAGGTAAATCTGGCCGGGCTTACTCTCTCGGAAAATGTTCAACTCTGGGGCCTAACGCTCAGAACGTCGGTTGTGAGCGGGAGCTACGCGTATTTCGGGTAAGCAAGGGCTTATATGGCAGGAATTGCCCCGTCGTACTTCAGGCCCTCCAAGCTGGTAATACACAAGATTATGATCTACACACAGCTCTAACGATGATCAAGGAGTGGTAGTGAAGATGAATTTGGACGATCTCACATCGGAACGGAAATATTTTCGATACGAAAATTTCCAATTTAACGACGTTCCAATGTCAATCTCAACGTCCTTTGTGAGCGCAGGCTATGTGTACTTCGGGTAAGCAGATGCCAAAAAGAGATCCACAATCCCGTATCAATCCATCTTTTCTATGTCGCTGAGGTTGACTGTCCTTTGTACACAGGACACGAGAGAGTCCAGCGGTAGTCCTCAAGGTAGATCTCGCTGATTTCAGTTTAGCAGACATCCTTGAGCTCGGTGAATATGGTGGAGAACAGCTATCTACATCAGTTCTGAGCCGAGACTATGCGTACTTCGGGTAAGTACACCCATAGAGCAAAAGCCCAGTCCAACTGGATTCCTTGCTCTCTCTCTTCCTAATAAAATTCGCTCTGCTTTCATGCACAGGACTGAAACTGACCCTGGTCTAGTTCTGGTAGTGAATCTGGTCGATTTCTCTCATGTGGATAGCCTCGATCTCAGTCCATATGGTGGAGAGTTCCTATCGACGTCGATTGTGAGCATGAACTATGCGTATTTTGGGTAAGCATGCCTCCGAAAGCGCGCAGAAAGACGTAAAACCCCTACATTTTCTTATGTTCTTTATATGCTCTCATATATCCTACAAACAGAACGAGTGCCCCCTCCGCCACCTCCGGCATAGTCATTAAGGTACCTGTTTAGCCCTTGACGTAAGAGCTTTCCTTCTTGATAGGTTTTGGGTTACTAGTCTGGAAGGATTTCCAAATACGTTCGCATGAGCCCTCAAAAAGGACTGGGCGTCTTCCATCCTTGAAAGGGGGAGATTCATCATCTTGGGCAGTCCTTACCGGCTCGCCTCTACCAATGGATGGCGAGGAAAAGAGCAACGGTCCTCCTACTCCTCCATATAATTTGACGTCTTCTTTTGGGGGTGTATGGAACTACTCATCGGGTGGAAAGGATAGAAGAACAACATGGATATTAATCGTGCAGCTTGCATACGAGATGGTTTCTTATGTACGCCCTTTTCAGGGCTTCGCAAGAGATCTGACGTTGGGGTTAGGGTTAGGGTTAGGGTTACAAATGAAGATGTGAGAGTTTCACAGTCGAAGCAGGCATTCCGGATGCTGTTGGACCGCCTCGGAGATTCGGACTCAGGGAAGGGGTCGAGTGAATCTGGTATCTATCATGTGCCGCCAGTGCCAGCACCTCTGCGGGCCAAACCGCAGGTTTTCGACATAGCCTTCATTTCTTGAGGAGCGTTTGCCGAGTTTGGCAGATATTGCAGGGGTTTCACAGACGTCAACTCGGGGAGCGGGGAGTGGTAGCAAGCGCGATATTTTGGGATGGTTAAGAGGCTTTAATTCGTCAAAAGAAATCAAATGTGATCATGTGTCTATGACTTAATGTTTCGGGGAGATATATCCATAGTACTGCGTATTTAAGGTTATGACGTATTTCCTTGCCCCTAGAAGAGCTAGGGAT
>NW_005802674.1:0-4237 GCF_000240725.1 Microchloropsis gaditana
AGATTTCCATCACTGTGCCGACCACATGGAAGGCACAGATCACCCTCACCTCGTCCCAGCTCTCCAGCCTGAAGACGATCATGCCAATCTGGATGAGGATCGCGCCCAGCGTAATGAAGTCATAGCGCGAGAGCGGCGCTTCAGCGGGATAGAAGACGAAGGTCCCTAGCAGCAGAGCCAGCATCAACCCGCCGAACAGGCAGGCCCAGGCTTGTTTGATGCCAAAGGCGACAAACTCGAACAGCGCGCCAGTCACCGGCCCGCGCACCGCAAAGCTGCGAAGCGCCTCGCGGCGGGCATGGAGCCAGGTCTCAATCTCAGCGCGTCCGATCACGGCATTCCCTCTCTTCCCCAGCGAAAGCTGGGACGCATGGTTTAGCCTGCGACTTGCTTGGCTTGGGCCCCAGCTTTCGTTGGGGAAGAGGGAAGAAATAAGGCGCCTACTCGACCCAGTACGGCTTGCGCTTTTCAAGGAAGGCGGAGAGGCCTTCCTTGCCTTCATCGCTGGCGCGGCGGTCAGCGATCTGGTGGGCGGTCTTTTTCAGAAGGCCATCGTTGATCTCGTGGTCGGCGACCATGTCGACGAGACGCTTGGCGTCGCGCACCGCTTCAGGTGCTGCGTGGAAGGCGAGCTTACCCAGATGCTCCATCATGTCATCGAGCTCATCGGCGCTCTCGACCACGTATTGGGCTAGGCCAATCTGGTGGGCGAAATTGCCGTCAAAGCCTTCACCGGTGGCAAACAGGGCGCGGGCATAGCGTGGGCCAATAGCCTTCACCACGAAAGGTGAGATGGTGGCCGGCGTCAGGCCCAGGCGCACTTCGGAGAAACGAATCTTTGCGTCCTTGGTGGTCACCGCCACATCGCACGCTGCCATCAGGCCGGCACCGCCGCCCATGGCCGCGCCCTGAACCAGCGCAACGGTCGTCTGGGGCAGGTCGTAGAGGCGGTGGAGCATGCGCGCCAGGCCCAGCGCATCTTCCACATTGTCTTCGTGGGTCCAGTCGGCCGCCGCCTTCATCCACTCCAGATCAGCGCCAGCGGAAAAGCTTTTACCCGCCCCGCGCAGGAAGACGATGCGCACTTCATCAGTGTTGGCGCGCAGCGTCTCGAAGATATCGGACAGGCGCGCGATCACGTCGGCATTGAAGGCGTTGTGCTTGTCGGGGCGGTTGAGCGTGATCACCGCCGCGCCACCGGGCGTGACATCAAGAAGAACGTCGGACTGATCGGACATGGAATAAGCCTCCGGGATCTGTGGTTTTACTGATGCTTAGACCTCCTTCGCCCCAAGGCCAAGGTGACAAAGACGCCAGACATGAAAACGCCCGCCGCTTCCCTCAAAGCGACGGGCGTTTCCTGTGTCGTCCCGACCCAAGCCTTAGCGCGGCAGTACGATCGCCTTGATGATGTAAAGCACCGTCAAGCCAACCAGATAAGCCGCTGCTGCAAAGGAGATATATTGCAGATAGGCCATGTCGGTCACCGGCGGCATGGCAAAGCTGGCACCGTCGAGAATGATCGGCATCGCCTCATCCACCACCACATGCACGATGGTGCTGGCGATGGTAAAGACCAGGATCGCGCCGTAGCTTGGCATCAGTAGCGCCATCACAACGCCGATAACGCCCATCTGGATACCCAGCGGGATCCAGGCGACATCGCCACCCGCGGTTTGCGGGCCGAATGCAGCCAGACCGGCCATCAGCCAAGACCAGACCGGATCGATATACGGCATGATCGGATCAAGAAATTCCATAATTTTTCCCCTCGTGTCGGCGCACACGCACGCCACATTGCGGCAAATCCTGCCAAAACCTTAACAGAATGCAAGCAAATTTCAGGGCAACACCCGCGACAAATTCCATCGGGTGCTAAAATACAACGCCCTCAAGCCCGCTTTCGAAACGCGCGCTAGCGACGCAGCACCAGCTTTCGCACCAGCACAAAGGCGGTGATGATCACCAGATACCCGACCAGCAAAGTCGCCACATAGCGCCAGAAGCTTATCTCCAGAAACTCCGGCAGGCGCAGAGCGGCACCCCCCGCCAGCACGGGCAACAGCGTATCGACCACCACGTGGACAACCGTGGCCCCCACCACAATCATCGGCAGGCGCTGCCAGTTGGGCAGGATGAGCGCCCCCACAAGCGCAATGATCAACCCCTGCACGGCGTTGACCTGGTCAAAACCATCGCGCGCCACGTTCAAAATCGTATCAAAGATTTCCACAGCATCCCCCTCTGGCCAGTTTTATCTGGCGGAAGGATGGTGCCAATTGCTCAGTGAGCGCAAGCCCTCAGATAGCCTTTTCGCCGAGCTGGCGCGCCTTTGCCAGAATCTGCTCGACACGCTTTTCGCCCAGCCCAACAGCGCCGAAAACAGAATGGCGCACCGGTTTAAATCCAGCCATTTTGAAAACACCTGCTTCAAGCCCTTTGAGGGAATGCGCCCCGAACATCAGGTGATAGGCAAATCCCGGCATCCCCATCGTCACCATCAGCCGTACCGACCGTCCCTTCATCCTTTTGACGGGCCAGCGGCTGGAATCACCTCCCGCATCAAGGAAAAAGTTGGCGCGGCCGACCTGCTCCAGCAGCGCCTTCAGCTTTGCCGGAAGCGTCCCGAGCCAGAGTGGGTATACGATGACGAGGTGATCCGCCTGCTCAATCGCCTGCTGAACCTTGGCGATCTGCGGCGAAGCGTCTTGGGTAAACGCCTCAGCGGTTTCCAGATAAGGGACTTCAATCTCGCCGAGGTTAAGTCGAACGACGCTGTGCCCCTGAGACTGAGCACCTTGTGAGTAACAATCCGCGATCGCGCTGCAAAGTCGCTCAGGAGCTGCGTCCGGGTGTCCGTTGAAGACACAAATTCGCATGGGCGTTGGCCTTGGCTGATACGATTGCCAAGCCTTTATACGCTATTTCGAGCCGCCCCCGCCTGTGATCAGGCGTCGCACGAAGCGCAGGCCGAACCAGATTCCAAAGAAAAGCACGGGCGTTGACGCCCCTGCGATCAGCTCCGGATTGATATCAAGACCCGCCTCGGCGCTACCTTTGGCCAGATAGAAGATCAGGCCCACGCCGTAATAGGTCATGGCCACGGTCGACAGCGCTTCCACCGCTTCCTGGAGGCGCAGCTGAGCGGCGGCACGCCGGTTCATGGCGTCCAGCACGTCGGCGTTCTTGTCCTCAAGATCGACCTGCACGCGCGTGGTCAGCAGGCGCACCGCCCGGTCCACGCGCTGGGCCAGCGCATTCTGCCGGGCCGATACCGCGCTACAGGTCTGCAGCGCCGGGTTCAGGCGCTTTTCGATGAAGACGCCTACGCGCTCATGGCCCTCCACCCGCTCCTCGCGCAGGCGGATATTGCGGTCCTTGACAAGGTCGCCATAGGCGCGCGCGGCGGCGAACCGGTAATCGCCTTCAGCGCGCAGCTTCTCTGCCTTGCCTGCCAGCGTCGTCAGGCGGTCCAGAATATCCCGGTCCTTCAGAGAATCCGGCCCGGCAGCAATATGCTGGGAGACTTCATCAAGATTGGCTTCCAGCTCATTGAGCTGACCACCAGCAGCCCGCGCTAGCGGGAGCGCCAGCATGGCTGCGGCGCGATAGGCCTCCATCTCCACGATGCGCTGCACCATGCGCCCACGAGTCGCTGGATTGTCCGAGCCATCGCGCACCAGAAAGCGGATGAAGCCGTTTTCATCAGGCCGGAAATCGCCCGCAACAGAGGCCATGCCGCCGCGTAGAAAACTGGCCGCAAACCGGTCCTTACCGAACAGCTTGGTACAGGTCTCCAGATCCGGCGCACCGTCCTTGTTCACATCAAGATGGAGGCGGATCGCAGAGACAAGCTTGCCGGGCAACCCATCCAGGATCGCGTTCAGGCCCGGGTCCACCGCTGGTGCGGAGAACGGTTCCTTGGTCGGCGACGGGTCGATGATGGTGTAAGTGATGAACTCGGTGCGGCGCTCAAACGCGACCTCAAAACCGCCCATTTTAAACGTGGCGTGGCGGGCGTTTGGATCGATGTCCACATGCTCAGCGAGGCGCTGGCCGTGGGCATCCATATCCTGCGGCTCCACCTGGATATCCAGACGCGTAACGAGACACGGCGCACCCAGAAGCGGGCGCGGCCGGGCGTGCAGCTCATCAAGCAGAGCATTGCGGTGTTCATGAGGTTCAAACACGTCAAACCCCTTTCATGATCAAACGGGCAAATGAATGGCGATCAGAT
>NW_005802673.1:0-4236 GCF_000240725.1 Microchloropsis gaditana
CCCCCCCCTTTCTGGAGGCGTCTCCCGACCACACCCCGGGTTCGGCGCGAGGCCCGCGACGATTCCGTGGCTGCTTCCACGGCTGCTTGCATCGCTTCCTCTGTTACCACCTGCAGCACGTACTGCACCTGTTTGCCGCGTAGGCGGGAGTAGCTGTTGTCCCAGCAGAAGGAGCAGACGCCCCCCAAGGACTCCGCTGGCACCGAGTAGCATCCCTGGACATCCTCGGCCCGTCCCGCCTCTGCGTCGGGGCTGAGAGGCGCGGGCACAGCACTTCCTGCCTGAGGAAAACGGCCCTCCACGACGATTTCCACGGGTAAGGGAGTCAGATCCTCGGTTGGGGAGGTGTCAGCGGTGCCGGCATGGGGGCGAAAAGTGCCCTTGAAGGAGATGTCTAGACCGTCCCCGACAGAGAAGCGCCACAAGACGGTCGACCCGGCGGAAACTTCCACGTCTTCTTCATGCTTGGCCCGTCGAGGAACGTACAAAGACGTAGGAGCGCAGGGTTGCAATAAGAAGTCCACGGCGCTTTCAGGGGCCAGGCCGGAGGTCTCCGCACCCCCAGCGCCGTCGTGGTCGTTGAGGAGAGAGAGGAACTGGCGGGAAGCAGTCACGTCCGGGATGGCCATGAGGTCGTACAGGTACGTGGTCAACGCTTCAGCCATTTGGGCGTCCGTTGATCCCTCCATATATTGTGGCAAAGCTGGCAAGGTGACATCCTTCTATTGTGTGAGGGGAGCGGGCTAAGCATGTGCACCCTTTCAGGCGTCTTTACGCGACATAATTCAAATCCATCGTCCGTCAGAAATGTGATACGCACCTTGCTGCTTGTAATCAAATTATCCAAGGCCAAATGCAGCGCCCGAAACTCTTGATAGTCCCGACGGAGTATAATTGTGTGACTCTTGCTCCCCGCCTCCGCCAGGGCCAGTTCCACATCGAACATGGCCGGGCAAAGACTTTGGATGCAGAGGCGGTCACTCAGACTAGATTCTGAGTCCCTTCGTGGCTGTCTCAGCAAGGAAGAGAAAAGGAAGAGAAAAGGAAGGGGAGGAGTCAAGAATGGCTTTCAGGTGCCTCTTTTTCAAATGTCAGTATACGCGTTCGTTGCCTCGACCTCCCGTCCCCGCAAGAGATGTGATGAGCAAAAGCAAAACAAACGAGACCCAAAGTGTCTTAAAAAATACGTGTCTTAAAAAATACTTCAGTCGTGTAATTTTGGTTTTATCAGCGTCATCTCTGTATTTGCTTTAGCCACTAAGCTCGACCATGCCGTGTTTTTTCTTGCCCGCTGACAGCATTATTTCCGGTTTGTCAAAGCTGTCCACAGTCACCACAAAAGTCTCTTCTTTGATTTGCTCTCCGTTTAAGCGCGCCCCTCCTCCTTTGATAAGTCGTCGAGCCTCTGCCTTCGATTTCGCGAGGTCAAGGCGCACAAAAAGCTCAGCAACTTGGACGCCTGCATCTCCCAGCTCAGATTTTGTTACGACCACGCGCGGCAAAGCTGCGGTGTCTTCCGTGCTGCCCCCCGCAAAAAGGTTGGCCACAGTCGCGTGAATCTCCTTCAGACACTCCTCGCCATGTAAAAGTTTAGTGGCTTCGTCTGCCAGTATGACCTTTGCTTCATTTATGCCCGCCCCCTCCAAGCGGGCCAGCTCCTCGATCTTCTCCAGAGGCACCTCAGTAAAGAGCTTCAAAAATCGTGTCACGTCCGCGTCATTCGTGTTCCGCCAAAATTGCCAGTAGTCATACTCCGAAAGCAGCTCCTTCTTCAACCAGACCGCGCCCGAGGCTGTCTTGCCCATTTTCTTCCCGTCGGACGTGGTCATGAGGGGGGCTGTCAACCCGAAGAGGTGTCGCCCATCCACCTTACGCGCCAGCTCCACCCCGTTGATGATGTTGCCCCACTGGTCCGATCCCCCCAACTGCAGGCGGGCTTGGTATCTGCGTGAGAGCTCCAAGAAGTCGTAGGCCTGTAAAATCATGTAGTTGAACTCGAGAAAGGACAAGGGAGACTCTCGATCGAGGCGCATCTTTACACTCTCGAAGTTGAGCATCCGGTTGATGGTGAAGTGCTGGCCGTAGTCTCTCAAAAAGTCCAGGTACCGCAGGGGCGACAACCACTCGTCATTGTTGACGAGGAGCGCGTCCGTGGCACCGTCTCCGAAGGCAAGGAAGCGCCGGAATACCTCGGAAATGGAGGCGATATTCCCCTGGATGGTCTCGTAGGTCATCAGTTTTCGCGCTTCATCCTTTCCCGACGGATCCCCCACCTTCGTGGTCCCTCCTCCCATTAGCACCAAGGGCTTGTGTCCTGACTTCTGCAGGTGTCGCAAAATCATTATTTGCAGCAAGCTCCCAACGTGCAGGCTCGGGGCTGTGGCGTCGAAGCCTAAATACGCCGCAATGGGCTTACCGGCCGCGCAGGCCTCGTCCAAAGCTTTGAAGTCGGTGCACTGATGGATATACCCACGCGCACTAAGTGTTTGAAGGAAGCTCGATTCAAAATCGGTAGGTATAGCTTGGTTGGCAGAAGCCGTCGCGGGCTCGGCATTGCTAGATAGGGCGGTTAGTCGGGAACGTTGAGGTGAGCGGAGGTTGATACGGTGCGACACAATAGGCCTTTGAAGAGAAAGACGGGCCGCGAATGCGCAGAGGGGTGTCGAGGACTGCTGAATCGTGGAGGCTTTACTCCCTATCGCGAGGAAAACCATGACCCCACAGATGAAGAAAAGAGAGTCCTTAAGTCTTCGTTTTGCGCGATGTCGGCTTGAGACCCGTGGTGACTCTACTATTTTGCTAAACGGCACCGCTCTTGAAATTTTTGATTGAGAATGCTGTCTACGTAAGGTTCTTAAACTCTTCTCTTTCTCCATGTACTCCTTTGTCGTCTCTGTGTATGCCTGTAGTATAAACACATTTGTAAAAATGATGACGTATTGGTATCTTCAGCTGAAGCGTCCGTTCAGGCATCAGGGTGCCGCCAGTCCACCTTTCAAGCTTAAGCCTCAGGATGCGCTGCCTGTCACTTCAAGACTTCATTCTATGCCCATGGAGTACACTTTGTAACTGGGTTTGCACAAGCCATTGCTTCGAGGTCATCGTTCTCCGCGTGGTATACGATCGCCGTTACAACCTCCCCATCGGTTCCGAGAGCTCACCGAGCTTTTTACATTCCCCAAGAACAAAACCACATTTTTAAAAAATCAGAAACCTGGGTGTTCGTCAAATTGATGTTAATCTTCTTTCCATTCACGCCCTTTGCTCTTCTGTCCGATGTGAGAAAACGCTTGTCTCAGTCGGCTGTTGATGTCAATTGAAAGCCACACATCTACAACCTGACACCGTCGCAAAAACTCGTTAGGACATCACGATCATCTGGAAAAACACCTTTGCGACTTTGTCTCTCTTGCTCGTTCATTACGCTAGATCATTTTTTGAACAAGGACTGCAGCTCGTTCAAAATGCTGGATATCTCCTTGTCGTTGGCGTATTTGCTAATATTTCCTGGGTTCGCCATAACGTCCTGCAGGGCAGCCATCACTTTCGGGTTCCGTTGCGCGCGCTGGAAGGCGGCCTGGGCCCTCGGGTTGGACATGATGGACGCGAGCATGCTCGGGTCCACGCCTCCCATTCCCGGCATACCGCCGAACCCACCCCCACCAAACGGACTCCCTCTTGCCCCGCCTGCTCCACCTGCTTGCCTAAAAAATGCATCCGCAAAGCCTCCACCACTGCCCGATGCCGCGCCTCCTCCACGGGGATTGAACATATCTGAAAACGGATCTCCTCCCCCTGCCCCTGCCCCTGCCCCTGCACCTGCTCTCCCCCCGGTCCGCCCTCCCTCTCCACCACCTTCTCGAGGCATCCGCTTAACCTCCACGAATCGGTACTGGCTTGGGTCTTCGTCCGGGTCCACGTTCTCTCCCCTGCTAGTGGTGGAGGGCGGGTTGAGACGGGCCCGCGCTAGAGCCTCCGCGAACTCTCGCTTCTCGAAGAAACTGGAGTGAGGTATCTTGAGGAGGTCCAGCTCCTTCTTGATTTCTGATATCTGAAGGAGTAGCGATTCCATAAAAGAGGGGATGCAAAAGATGAGGCCATCGATACGGCACGAAAAGTGTCCCTCCCGCCTTGCTCACGAAGCAATCGCACTGAACGAGAATAACTTACCTTCAATTTCATCACTTCAGCCAACACCTCACTGTGACGCGTCGCTTCACTCCGGCCCTTCCCACG
>NW_005802672.1:0-4229 GCF_000240725.1 Microchloropsis gaditana
GCGTCGGAAAACATCCGCCTCAACGAGGACGGACAGATCGAAGGACTGTTCTGAGATGTCTTGCTCATTGCAATCCCTGATGCTCCCGGTGCGGGGCGACGGCAAGGGGGACAACGTGCTCGCCCATGCCGCCGCCCTCGCCAAAAGGTTCGGCGCGCATATACAGGTGGTGCATTGCCGGGCGCGACCCGAAGACATGATGCCTTATGGCGTCGTGGTGCCGCGGTTCTTCCGCAAGCAGCTTGAAGAAGCCTCGACCCAGGTCGCGGAGGCAGAGGAGGAGGCTCTGCGGGCGGAATTCAAGAAGCTGGCGAAGGTTCTCGGCCTAACAGAGAGCGGCCCGTCCGCAGACACGCCAACTGCCTGTTTTCTGGAATATACCGGCAAGCAGGTCGACGCGGTGAAGCATCACGGCCGTCTTGCCGATCTGGTCTGTGTGCCGCAGCCGGATCTGACAACCAGTCTCGGCTACAACACGCTGAGATCGGCGTTGTTCACATCCGGTCGGCCGGTGATGATGTGCCCCCATGCCGACACCGTGAAGGATGATCTGGGCAGTCACATCGCCATTGGCTGGAACGGGTCGTTGGAGGCGACCCGCGCGCTTGCCATGGGGATGCCGTTGCTTGAAGCATCGCAAAAGGTGACGATCCTGACCACCGGATCAGAGCCGCACGCGACGACGGCGGAAGAGCTTCAGACCTATCTCGCGAACCGGGGGGTCTCGGCGTCGATCAACCGCTTCAAGCGGGACGGAAATATCGGGCGTAACCTGCTCGAACAGGCGTCTGGCGCTGGGGCCGATATGCTTCTGATGGGGGCTTATCACGAGAGCTACGAACGGGAGACGATTTTCGGAGGAAACACGCAAGCGGTCGTGGACGAGGCAAAACTACCGGTCGTTCTGGTCCATTAACTATTTGCGATAAAAATTTTCATGTTAGGCTCCCCGTCTGCGAATGTGCTTATTTCGCAGACAGAGGAAGACTGGCAAGAAAACCACTTAGCGGGCGAAGATCCGCAAGCGGCTGAATTATCAGCCAAAAAACGGCCAAAATGGCCACAACTCAAGGGAGGAACTCGATGAAGTTCTGGAATCTACTTATCGCGGGCACATCCGTGCTTGCACTCACGGCCCCCGCAGCGATGGCTGAATGGCAGCCTCGTAAACCGGTCGACTTCGTCATCATGGCCGGACCCGGCGGTGGCGCAGACCAGATCGCGCGGTTCATTCAGTCGGTTGCTGAAAAGAACGACATGATGAACCGTCCGCTGATCCCGAACAACAAGGGTGGCGGCTCTGGTGCAGAAGCACTGATCTGGCTCGACAACACCAACGACCCGGATCACACCATTCTTGTCACGCTGAACTCTTTCTTCAGCACGCCTATCCGCCAGCCTGAGCTGGGTATCGACATCCAGACCTTCACGCCGATCGCGATGATGGGCGTCGATCCCTTTGCTCTGTGGGTCCACAAGAACAGCGGAATCGACACGTTTGAGGAATGGGTCGACGCGGTCAAGGAGGCTGACGGCGAGTACATCACCGGCGGCACCGGAACCGGCCAGGAAGACAGCATCGTTTTCGCGTACACGAACAATGCTTTCGGCATCAAGTCGAAGTATATCCCGTTCGATGGGGGTGGTGCCGTGGCTGCGGCCCTCGCCGGTGAGCAGATCAACGCGACCGTGAATAACCCCGCCGAAGCGCGTGGTTTCTTCCAGTCGGGTGATGTGAAGCCACTGCTGGTGTTCTCGGACGAGGAAATGGATGCCTATCCGGGCGTGCCGACCCTCAAGTCCAAGGGCCACGACTTTGCCTATTACAACCAGCGTGCCGTTGTGGGCGCACCGGGCATGTCGGATGAGGCAGCTACCTATTACCAGGAGCTGTTCGAAGAGATCTACAACACCGAAGAATGGCAGAAGTATCTCGTGACCGAATCCCTGTCGCCCCTGTGGATGACGCCGGATGAGACGCGCGAGTACTGGAAGGTTCAGATGAAGAACCACGAAGAACTTCTTTCCGGAATGTAACGAGCCAAAATCAGGCCTGATGAACAATCAGGCCTGATAACCAATCAGGCCTAAAAACAGGGAGGGCTGACAATGCGTGTTGGCGAGATAGTGACGGCGGGCGTGTTAGCCCTCCTTTCCATCTACTTGATGTACAAGTCCACGTTGAACGGAGTCGGCTATACATCCGGCTCCGGCCCGCAGGGCGGGTTCTGGCCATTTTGGCTGGCAGTTGGAATGTTGATTTCGACGGGCTTTATCGCCCTGAACTGGGTGCGAGGCACGTCACCACAATCCCAATCCGACGAGCCGGTGCTGGACGACTTCGGAATCAAGACGGTGGCGATCATCGTGGGTGGCCTTATCGGCTTTGTTGCGCTTGTCGAGGTCGTTTCGATGTACGGCGCTGTCGCGATTTTCATGTTTTACTATGTACGCATCCTTGGGCGCCACAGCTGGACTGTGACGCTGCCTCTGGTGCTTGTTTTCCCGGTCGGACTGTTCTTTTTCTTTGAAGGTCTGATGAAGATCAGCATGCCCACCGGCATGAGCTTTACCGACCCGATCTTCAACATGCTGTACAACATCATCTACTGAGCCGGCACTCAAAAGCTGGCATAGGGACGGACTAACCTATGGAAATCCTTACACTTTTAGGCGACGGCATGCTCGTCGCATTGCAACCGCTCAACCTAATGCTAATTTTGATTGGCGTGACGGTCGGGTTGTTCATCGGGGCGATGCCGGGACTGGGATCAGTCAACGGGGTTGCGATCCTGCTGCCCATTACCTTCCTCGTGCCGCCGGGTTCTGCGATCATCTTTCTCGCCGCGATCTACTATGGCGCGATGTATGGCGGGGCGATCTCTTCGATCACCATGGGCATTCCGGGCGCATCGACAGCGGTGGCAACCACCTTTGATGGGCGACCACTGGCGATGATGGGCAAGGCGCGGCTGGCGCTTGTGGCCGCTGCTGTTGGCTCGTTTGTTGGCGGCACGGTGTCCAACATCCTCTTCACCGGTTTCGCACCGCTGCTGGCAACCGTCGCGCTCAGCTTTGGCCCGCCCGAGATCTTCGCTCTGATGCTTCTGGCCTTCGCGACCTTCGTGGGTCTTGGTGGTGACGACATTCCCAAGACGATCTTCTCGATCTGCTTTGGTCTTGTCCTTGCCACGGTCGGCTTCGACCAGATCTCTGGTGCGCCGCGTCTGTTGCTCTTTGAGATGAATGGCTTTCTGAGCGGCATCAGCTTCCTGGTTTTGGCCATCGGTGTCTACGGGATCGGCGAGATGCTGTGGACCATCGAAAGCACACGTGGTGAAATCACCAAGACCAACGCGGACATTTCGGCAAAGGGCGTTATCGAGGATGTGGGTGTCAGCGTCAAGAAGGGCTGGAAAGGTATCAGCGTAGGCTCGTTCCTTGGCTTCTTCGTCGGCGTGCTTCCCGCCGCTGGTGCGACCCCGGCCTCTCTTATGTCCTATGCGATCACCAAGATGGTGTCGAAAGATCCAAGCCAATTCGGCAAGGGCCATGTCGGTGGTGTCGCCGCGCCGGAAGCGGGGAACAACTCTGCCTCGACGGGCTCGATGCTGCCGATGCTGACGCTGGGTATTCCCGGCTCGCCCACCACGGCGATCCTTCTCGGGGGCATGGTCATCTGGGGCCTTACGCCTGGTCCGCGCCTGTTCGTTGAACAGTCGGATTTCGTCTGGGGTCTGATCGGTTCGTTCTACGTTTCGAACTTCTTTGCCCTGATCGTGAACCTGGCCTTTATTCCGCTGTTCATCTGGATGCTGCGGATGCCGTTCACCATTCTTGCACCGCTGATCTTCGTTCTGTCGATCGTGGGCGGGTATGCGGCGATGCAGGACATGTTCGACATCTGGCTGATCCTGGCCTTTGGTTTCGGCGCCTTCTTCCTGCGGAAATTTGATTACCCGCTGGCCCCTGCGGTGCTTGCCATCGTGCTTGGTCCGATTGCGGAACCGACCCTGCGTCAGTCGCTTCTGATGTCTTCGGGTGATCCGGCGATCTTCTTTACCCGGCCGATCTCGGCGCCGATCATCGTGGTCGCGATCATCCTGATCCTGCTGCCGCTCTTCAAGATGCTGCGCAACAAGCGGTCTTCCACGGCATAAAGCATGTGGCAGGGAAGGGGGCCTTGGGCCGCCTTCCCCCGACAAGAGAAAAAGGGCGGCGCCGGTTCA
>NW_005802671.1:0-4226 GCF_000240725.1 Microchloropsis gaditana
TCCCGTCCTCGGCTTCCCCCCCTCCCTCTCTCCCTCCCTCCCTCCTTCCCTCCCTCCCTCCCTGCTGTTGGCAGGCATGGCCGACTCGACGAGCGTCATTGCCATCCGGAACATCGCCGCGGGGGAGGAGATCACCATCGACTACGCGACGGTCAACAGCGGCTTAAATACCTCCGAGGGTGACAATTTTACCTGCCGGTGCGTCCGCTTTTCTCATCCTGCCCTGCCTCCCTCCCTCTCTCCATGCCTACCCCCGTCCTCCTCTTCGGAAGTTTTTATGACCTTTTCGCGTGTCCCGAGAGGACCGCGGCACCGCATACGCCGTGCTGCGTTCCTCAGCCTCTTCTTTCCCGCTCTCCCTGCCTCCTTCCCTCCCTCTCCCCCGCCCTCCGCAGCTGTCAGGCGCGTGATTGTCGGGGATTAGTGACCAGTCGAGATTGGATGCTCCCGAAAGTGCAAGAAAAGTGAGGAATGCAGCGGGAGAGAGGGAGGGAATGGAGTGGGAGGAAAAAGGGGAGACATCAGCAAGGGGAGGGGGGGGTGGAATCCGTGAAATGTGGAGGGCCGTGGCGGCAGTGAGAGAGGAGCACGTCGTTTCGGAAATGATTTGTGCGTGGAATATATCTATATATATACTGGCCTTATCAATATACCCTCCGTCCTTCCCCTTCTCTTCCTGTAGGTACTGGCCGCATTTCCCACCCTTTGTCCGGCGTTTGATCCTGTCACAGGTGACTGCAAGCGGAAAGGAGGGAGGGAGTGAGGGTGGTGGGAAGGAAGGAGTGATCTACAGCGAAACGAAAGGGATGATTCCGTCCAGCATGTCGATTGAAGAGCTGAGTTGAGGCAGACAGCCAGGGAAGGAGGGAGGGAGGGAGGGAGGTCTGTCGTAGCGAGGATCTCTAATAAGCCGAGAGGGACAACTGGCTTCCCAAATCATTGCAGTGTAGGCGCAACATAAAAGCATCCATAGTGTCGTGCAAAGAAAGGGAGAGGGCCGTAGGGGAGGAACACAGGACAGAGAGGGGATGTGAGGCGAGAGGGAAGGAGATGGCGAGCAGCGAGGCTGCAGGGGGGGGAGACGGAGCAAAGTTACGGCTATATCAGATGGCTTCGAAGCCAAGGTCGGAAAAAATAGATTCTGCCGGTCGGTGGATGTGGCACACAGGCACCAAGGCCAGGAAGCGTAAGGAGGAACGGCGGAGCCTCGGGACCTTCCGCAACAGGGCAACGTCCGGGAAGGAGAGAACGTCATTCGAGGGGAAATAAAGGAAGAAGGAGGAACGAGGAGCGTGGCGGAAATTTCGTGGCCTTCGAGACGCCAAAAGCAGGTGTCAAGGACAAGCGTTGCGGTGCTGAGAGGGGTCGGACAACGGTGTGCTCCAGGATGGTGTTGCTGCCGTCCATCCCATCCCTCGCGAAGACAGGGAGAAAGCAAGCACGTACCACGCAGCACCAGATAAGATATCAGGGCCCGACCACATCTTGTGCACTGAGAAAGTAAGGGTAGTCCAGGTGGCGTATGAGGGGGTATTATCAGGACGTGTGAATGCGTAGAGCTCGTGGCTCGTGTTGTGTGGAAAAGGGCACTTTTTGCAGGGCGCACTTTTCGCAGGACTTTAGTGTATCGCTAATCAAAGAGAATCATGTGTGTGGCGCGTCGCCGTGCCTCTATCGTGGCAGTGGAGGCAGCAAGGGCATCTGTCTTGGAAAGAGCGAGCACCCATAGTGCTCTCAATTTGTAAAACACATGCATCTCGTAGGAGCCGGGGTCCTTATCTATATGTATCGTTTTTAAAAATTATTTTTTGACCAGAGAACTTTAAAACAAAGTAAGAGAAAGGTCCGATGTACTTCATGCATCAGATGTGATGAATTCGTTGAAAGTGCTTCTCGTTTCCTTGTCTCAATCCTACGCGCATGAAGTAATACCAAGGTTATTGCGATTGGATGTGAGAAGGTGCCCAGAGGATAGAGTATCGAGGAATAAAAACGTTCAACTAGGACAGACAATCGATACATGAACAAGTCAAAGAGCACCGAGGATCGAATAGGACGCTGTGGCGTCTTCCACGTGCATGTTCATCTAGCGCCGGCCAGCGAAAAGGAATGGTGAACGAGTCCGAATAGAACCCAATGCCGTGGTCATAAACCTGGAGTCTTCCTTCTTCTTCGATACTGACATGGTCCCCCGCTCCGTCGAAAGGAATCTCCTTCTCCCTTACCCCTGTCAGCCTGAACATGAAAGGGGCCCTCGCTTACCCCCTTAGTCCTTTCCCCCTCCCTCTTGATGACTTATATCATTTGTCGCTCCACGGCATCCACCATGCGGAGCAGTGCGTCGTCCTTGGCACGCGCACGTTTTCCTCTTCCATCCTTTGCCCTCTTTCCCACCACCACGTTTTCCCCTTCCTGTCAACCGGGGCGTTTATAATTTTACTTTTCACCATTCAACGGTCATCTCGACTGGACTTCCAAAATATCCGCCAGACCTCATGCCTCTTCCATCCCCTCACAGCATTTCTTTGCCTCCTTCGTGCGCACTTCGCATCGATACGCAGATCACCACAATGTTTTTTCGCCCTGCTAAGCACTCAGATCTCTTACGACGTGTGTTTGAGAGCGGATTGGCCGAAACGTGCGCTTGTGGATGGAAATGCGATAAGCCGATCAAGAACGGTTTCACATAACAGGACATGAATCGCCAAAGGCATATCGTTGTTTTCAAAAAACATATCTTTGTTTTTCAAAAACATGTTCTTTTTAAAGTCATATCTTTGTTTTCTCGTACATATCCGTTTAGTTTTTCTGCTATGAATACATGGTTGTAGTCCGGCTGAAGGGGTTATTATCGCCTGCTTTCAACACCGAACACTTTATAATTTCGAGACACTTTGGAAGTCTTTTGGACATTTCTATACGAAAGCTTGAAGGCGAGCTATGTAAAGAGATTGCTTGTATGTGTTGTTTTTCATCCTCTTCACAGAGAATCTCTCGCGATTTGGGCTGCGCTTCAGGCTCCCTTATGCTTCTGTCTGACAAGTCTCGAGTTTTGCTTTGCTCCTTGATTGTGCTTGACACAGCACTCCGCAGCTCTGAAAAACGAAGAAGTAAAAACAGGGCCATGAGTTTCGATGGTCGTGTGCTTCTTGACTGACACCGTACACTGCTTCAAAGCCCAAGATCTTTGTTTCCGCTTTCTCTCCCAAACCCACTACAGGCTATCATTCAAGCACAGATTCAGCGCATTTCAGTATGAGATTTTCCTCGAGTATCCTCCTTGTCGCCCTCCTGGGCTTGGCAAGCATGCTCATCACTGTCTCTCAAGAATGTCCGCGGCTTTCTCTCAAGGCCAAAGCAAGGCCTAGTGCTAATCGTGGGATCCTTGCTGGGAAGGGCCTTGCCAAAATCACCGTCACGCTGAGTAGTGAAGGTCCCATCGACAATCTGGAGTTCCAGTTGAAGCTGCCAAATGGCTTATCAGTAGAGAAAATAGCGAAGCATGCGTTCTCAAAGCTCTATGCGCCAGCGCAAGTGCTTGAGAATACGGATGGAGCGACTGTCATTTACTGGCTTGGTATCGATTTCACCAAAAGCAAGGGGGGGAAGCGCCGCTTTCGCGTCAAGGTAAAGGCGGACGAGTGTGCCCCTGAGACGTTAGTGGTGGACGCTTTCGCTTATCAAGTGAATGCTACAGACGCCTTTTGCATCACGCCGCTGGCCAACTTCGCCACCGTAAGAGTGCGGTACTCGAAAGTCAAAAGAGCCGCGACTTGCGCGCCGACTGTGGCTCCCACAATCAATCCTCTGCAGCCATTTGTGCTTTTGGGTCAGGGACAGCGATTTTCTCAAGGGATGCGTCCGGCCCCCCCCCAGGATACCGCGCAGGCTTGCTATGAATATTGCTCGCTGAACGAGGAAGAAGAAATGCCTTTCTTCTTCAGCTGGAACACCGTGACCAACAAATGCTTCTGCTGCGTCGGGGTGTGTACGCCCTTTGTCTTCGATCCTGATTCAAACGTGTACCAGGCCCTCTCACCCCCGCCAACTTCCACGCCTACTGCAGCACCTACCTTTACCCCTACTGCAGCACCTACCTTTATCCCTACCTCAGCCCCTACAGCGACCCCTGGGGGTGCAATTTGGGCTGCGGGCTTCGGAGGCAGCGAATTCGACATCGGAAACAGTATTGCTGTGGATGCATCGGGCAGCTCCTACACTACCGG
>NW_005802670.1:0-4223 GCF_000240725.1 Microchloropsis gaditana
TATGTCGGCCAGGCTCTCGGCGGTTTTGGTGTTGATCCAACCGACCCGGCTCAGGTTGGTGCGTTTGCAACCAACCCGTTGACCGCACCGATCTTCAACGCGATCATCGGCGCATCCACGACCTTTGTGGATCCGGCAACGGGTATCGCAAACGACCCGGTGACCGGCCTTCCGGTCGCGAACCCGCTTCTGGACCTGTTCGCCCTCGGCCTGCAGCCGCTCGGCGCTCTGACGCCGTTCCCGAACTCGGTTGAAGACGGTCGCACCAACGACAACGACACGCCGTACACCCTGCGTTTGGCCTATGACGCCACGGACCGTACGAATGTCTATGCGTCCTACAGCCGTGGCTTCAAAGCCTCGTCCTGGAACCTGACGCCGGACACCCGTCCAAACGTCGCTGACGTGGCGGCTCTGCGGGCTGCTGGGGAACTGGCAGCTGACAATGCGCTGGGTCTTCCCACCATCGTCAACACGGCTGAAGCCCTTGGTGTTGCCGGTAACCAGCGCTTTGCGCGTCCTGAAATCACCACCACGCTGGAATTTGGTTTCAAGACCCGCTTCAGCTGGGGTTCGCTGGACGTGGCGGTCTTTGACCAGACGGTTGAAGACTTCCAGTCGTCGGTCTTCCAGGGTGCCGGCTTTGCCGTCATCAACGCCGGTGAGCAATCTGCTCTGGGTGTGGAATTTGACTCCACCATTACGCCGCCAGCCATTCCGGGCCTGACCCTGACGCTGTCCGGCATCTGGATGGATGCTGAGTATGACGACTTCACCGGTGCACCGGTGGTACGCGGCAGCGCAGTTGACGTGGCCGACGGCGTTGTCGACGGCACCGGTGACCTGTCGGGTCAGAAAGTGGCGGGTATCCCGGACTTTGCCGGTTCCTTCGCCATTGAGTACCGCCGTGACTTTGACTTCGGTGAAGGCTTTGTACGCGGTGACTACCAGTATGAATCCGACGTTCGCCTTCTGGAGAACCTGCCAGAATCGATCACCCGCGAGGTCAACACGATCAACGCATCGGTCGGTGTAAACCTGAACAATGGCCTGGAAGCTCTGGTCTGGGCTCGTAACCTCAATGAGGACGAGTACTACACCTCCGGCTTCCCGACCACGCTGCAGGCTGGCTCCTTCTCGGGCTATCCAAACCAGCCGCGGACCTATGGTCTGACCGTGCGCAGCCGCTTCTAGGGGCTTAGCCGGTCAGCAGGCTGCAAGGCCTGATCGCAAACAAAAGAAGCCGCCCGTGAGATCCTCGCGGGCGGCTTTTTTTTGTGGCGTGATTTAAGGCTGAACCGTCAGGCCGCGCGGCGCGGAGCCGGGGTTATCTGGGCGAACACCCAGCCGGCAATCACGCACGCCAGGATCTGACTGGCAAGACCGGGAAGCGTGCGGGCACCGGCCACCAGCTGCACCCCGAAAAAGACCTGCTCCATCGCCAGCAGCATCACCAGCATGCACACGCCCCCAGCTCCGGCGAAGACCAGCGTGCGATGAAGCTTCGTCAGGCGGTGAAGCAGCGCGGCGACCGGAAAGGCCACCAGCAGGCCAATCGCGATCAGCGCTCCGTAAAGCGGCGCAAAACCTGTCAGGTCGTCGATCATCATGCGGATGACGGCACCCGGTCCGATCTCAGCGCCCACATCGCCCAGCATCGACAGGACAAAGCCCGACTGGAACACCACGGCCACGACGGCCAGTACCACCACCGCGACCCCGTAGCCGCCCAGCGCGCGTAAAAATCCCATGGCCCTTGCCTCCCCTTCTGGATGCGGGTTTCATCCCTGTCGCTAGAATGCCGATTCAGCGCCCGTGGGCAAACCCGGCGCGTAACGTTTTAAAGGGATGACCGCCATGGCCAAGCTGAAAACCGCCCTCGCCCGCACAGCCGCCCTTGTGGCGCTTGGTACGGGCCTGGCCGCCTGTGACGGAGCCTCCGACCGGTCGGACGCCCCGGCGGTGGATAGCGCCAGTTTCACCGAAGAGCTTGTGGCAGAGGGCCTGTCCTATCCGTGGGATATCAGCTTCCTGCCGGGCGGGGATATTCTGGTGACCGAGCGGGATGGCGCTTTGCGTATCATCCGTGACGGGGTGCTCCAGGAGGACGGGATAGGCGGCGTGCCGGAGAGCTTTTTTGCCGGTCAGGGCGGGCTTCTGGAGGTTGAAATCACCCCGGACTTTCCGACCAGCAATGAAGTGATCCTGACCTATTCTTCGGGAAATGCTGACCAGAACCACACGGCCGTGTTCAAGGCCCGGCTTGAGGGCGACGCGCTGGTCGATGGCGAGACAATTTTTCGCTCGGCCCCCGACCGCGACACAGACGCCCACTATGGCGGCCGCGTGGCCTTTCTGCCCGATGGCACGATGCTTTTGACGCTGGGTGATGCCTTTGCCTATCGCGAGCAGGCTCAGCTCTACACCAACCATCTGGGCACCGTGGTGCGCATGACCACCGACGGCACACCGCCAGCCGACAATCCCTTCTTTGATGAAGGCGGCAACGCGGCCTACGTCTACTCCTACGGTCACCGCAATGTGCAGGGCATCGCCTTTGATGCGCTGCGCGGGATCATATGGGAGCATGAACACGGGCCCCAGGGCGGCGATGAGCTGAACCAGCTTAGCCCGGGCGACAACTATGGCTGGCCCATCGTGACGGCGGGGCGCGACTATAACGGCGCGCGCATCACCCCGTTTGAGGATCACGAGGAGCAGGGCTTCACCGCCCCGGTCTGGGGCTGGACCCCCTCCATCGCGCCCGCCGGGCTTGCGGTCTATGACGGCAATCTGTTTGCAGACTGGACCGGTGATCTGTTTGTTGCCGCGCTCGCGGGCACCGCGCTCCACCATCTTGATCTCGATGCCGGTGGCACCGTGACCGCTGAAAACCGCCTCTTCCTAGACGGCCGCCCCCGCATCCGCCAGGTCGCAGCTGGTCCTGATGGCGCGTTATGGGTGCTGACCGATGGCGCGGAGGGCAAGCTGGTAAGGCTGGTGCCACAAGACTAACCCCGCTTCCAAACACCTCACCTTCCCCTCTGGCCAACTTGCGCTGAACAGTGTTCACTTCTTGCCGATAGAGAGTCATCGCCGCGTCATGACAGCGAGGCCTCAAAGGGAGGACATGTGAGATGAAGCGCATTGTAATCGCGCTGGTGGCCCTTGTGGTGGCCGCGGCTTTGGCGTTTGGCGGCTGGTATTACCGGCCCTGGTCGGACTATTCCCCGGCGAGCGTATCGGCACTGGATGATCCGGACGCCTACCCTCAGACCTTCCAGATGATGGATGAAATCCTGCCCTTCTCCGTGGTGCGGGCAACCAACCCGTCGCCCCTGCCCACCGGAGAGGCAACCCTTCCGACCAGCTTTGATGTGGACGGTGAGACCTTGAGCGTCGCCGACTATATCGAGATGGCTGAGATCACCGGCCTGACGGTCATGCGCAATGGCGAGATCGTCAATCAGGCCTTCTTCCAGGGCGCAGACGAGACCACCCAGTTTACCAGCTGGTCGGTGGCCAAATCCTTCGTGGCGACCCTGATCGCCAAGGCGATGCAGGAAGGGCTGATCGACAGCCTGGATGATCCGGCAGCGAAATATGCCCCGCAGTTTGAAGGCAGCGCCTATGGCGAAACGAGCCTGCGCCACCTGCTGATGATGTCGGCGGGCGTTGATTTCAATGAGGAATACTCGCCGGGCAACCCCAGCGATATTCGTCCGCTTTTCTTCAACGCGTTCATCCTGGGCCGCAATATCGACACCATGGTGAGCGAGATCGAGCGCAATCGCACGCCCGGAGAGGACCTGCACTACACAAGCCCCAACTCTCACGTGCTCGCGGCGGTGGCGCGCGGCGTTTATGGCGGACGGCTGGCCGATGTGGTGACCGAAGAGCTGTGGGGGCCGCTCGGCATGGTGAGCGACGCAACCTGGCTTCAGAACAAGCAAGGCGAGGACGGCATCGGCGTCGGCTATTGCTGCCTGCAGGCGACCAGCGAAGACTATGCCCGCATGGGCGAGTTCTACCGCCTTGACGGTGTCTGGAATGGCGAGCGCCTCCTGCCCGAAGGCTGGAGCGAGGAGGCCACTACGCCGCGCGCCGACTTTCAAGAGCCGGGCAATACTCGCTACGACCAGCGCGGCTATGGCCTGCATTTCTGGGTGCCGGAGGGCTATGACGGTGAGTTCTACATGGCCGGCGTCTTCGGTCAGTATGTC
>NW_005802669.1:0-4223 GCF_000240725.1 Microchloropsis gaditana
AATCACTCAAGCATTTTCTGACGAGTAATGTGAGGGACTGAAGCGGCAGATCTCATATATTTGATATCCAAGGGCATTGACACAAAGCAAGAGAGTTTTCTGTATATATGTGACGAACTAAGTGTTGCGGTAATTCGCTTCAAGAAGGTCCCCATTATTGGCCCGTGATCGGACACAAAGGCGATATTCCATTACTAGGCATATTTCCATTGGTCCAATAGATCTTACATTTCCTGATAAATATTGCGAGGGATAGGAGCGGATGGTCTCATGTAGTTGTTTTCCAAGAACAATGCAAAACAACGAAGCCCCCTTTTTAGAAATAACGTCATGGACAAAAGACAGGAGCTGAAATCCCCAAAGCGCGTTGGCCAAAGAACGGCTTTCCCGTGGATCGATATTTTAGTAGGGGTAACGGGTATTTGAAAAAATCCATTGAAAAACCGGTAGAGCTTTGGGATGCTCACTGCGCTTGTCTGCTCGGAGCAGCAAAACATCCCATGTTCTAGGTCGAGTCTATTTTTTCTTTGTTTCATATTGCTACAACGTTCCTAGCAACGTCCAAACCTCCATCCTCACCATTAGCTGGGGCCATCCCCACCTCCACCTCCTCCCGCTTCTTCGTCTGAGACTCCCGCGGCCGTGTTCGCTCTTCCCGCCATATGTAGCGCTGTATATTTCAAGCCCCCAGCTTCCTTCATGAACTTAGCTTTCTTGGCTTCGGTACTCTTCCTTTTGAGCTCGATGTCTTTTTGGCGCCTCTGAAAGTAAAGCTGTGGCCCATCATATATTCCCGGGAAGGAAACCCAAAAAAAGTCACGTTTGGATATGGGTAAAAATCGTCCGCGGGCTTCTCCACATTTCTTCTGCCTCACCTCTTTCTCTGCTCTCTCCTTCATGTTCCGGGGCTGCCCCCGCACGACCCCGTCCTCGCCCATCACCTTGAAGTTATGAAGCAAAACCTCGTTCAGCGCCGTCAGCTGTCAGCGACGACGGGAAAAAGAGAGAGGGGAAAGGGGTCAACGAGGGCCGAAAACACCATCCAGACTCCTAACCACCTCGCTTTCTTTCATCCTCGTCGTCTTCCGTGTCCCTGTCCCCCGGAGATGCATCAGAACAATCCTCCTGAGGTCGCCCGCCTCTTGCATGCCCACACGTCACGCAATCCCTTCCTCCCCTGCCTCCTGCCCTCCCCACAGTACCCATAGATCTCGCTGCGCCTCCTCCGCCGCCTCGATCTCAAGAAGCACATCCCCTGTCTTAGACAGGACCGTCATACTCTTGGCGCCTGAGTACGCGCACACAAGGAGAGAAGGAGCCTGGGGTTCAACAACATAATGCATGGTCCGTAGGGGAGAGGCTAGGGACGCGGACGGCAACACCAACATCCCACAGGTCCACTCCCATACCCTGACGCAATCCAACCATTGGAACGGCCAAGCTAACACGTGCGCTTGTTCTCCGGCTCCCTTCGCGCCCCTCCCTCCCTCCCTCCCTCCCTCCCTCCCTCCCTCCCTCTCTCCCTCCTGACCGTTGGCGTCGATGGATTTGATGTCCCCAGCTTGGATTTCTGTGCCCGCCGTGCGCATGTCATCAGCCTGCCTGTTGGGAAAAGACAAAGGAAAACCACCCCCGGCGCCCCACAAGCAGGGCCGGGAGGGAGGAGATGTCACTCGGTCGCACCTTTGCCAAACGGGACTTGTCCCCCCCCAGAAGCACGCGGTCAGCCTACGCAAAGATTGCCACGGAAGGGAAGGAGGTGTAGGGAAGGAGGGAGGGAGGGAGGTACCTGTAAACAAGGGTGCAATTCCCTTCCTCCTGCTTGACGCGCACGAACACCTTCTTGGTCTGGAGCGCGAACCCGCCCAGGGTGAAATTCCTCTTCTTGAACGTGGCTCCGCTTTCGACAACCTGGAAAGAAAAGAAGCAAGGAAGAGGGGCCGGGGATGAGAGGGAGGATGGATGGAAGGAGGGAAAGGAGGGAGGGAGGGAGGGAGGGAGGGAGGGAAGAAGGGAGGGAGGGAGGACTAATGGGGATGCAACATTGCGTGGCGTGGATTCTTCGGCCGAAGCCAATGAGGCAATCAGTTAATCCCTGTACCTCTCGACGTTTCAACCGCTCTTGTGTTTCGTGGGGAAGGAAGGGCTTGAGGCATTCGAAGCAGGCCTGATCATGAGGAGAAGAAAAGGGACAAGGCGGAGTGGAAACTAACTACTTGACGGGCCAGGAACAACAGACTCGTGTCAATAAATACCCCGGAGATGTACACCCAGGGGTGGTTATTGCGTCATGGCATGTACATTGACGGTGCAACTCTTTTGCGGTAGACATGGAGGAAAGAGAGGGTAGGAGGTCGACAGGGAGGCATTTACCTGTATACGAGCAAGGAAATAGACCGCCAAATCCATCCTCTCACCCTAAATCACCAGGAAGTAGGAACGAAAGCCCAAGAAAAACGGATGGACTAGGTGATTGGTCCTTTTCTCTTCGTATCATTCTTTGACCGTCATCTGTCGTGCATGAAGGAGCGTAGAGGGGATAAGAGGCTTCAGGCGCTCTTCAAGGCCTTTCCTACCAATTCATACCGATTTTGACCAAGACACTGTTTGCACACGAAATGAAAGGACTCTGAACGCGTGTTTCAAATCTCGCGACAGAGATGGAGTGGATATAATCCTTTCACATTTCATCCGTCAAAGCGCCGACAAGTGTGTCCTCAACTCCCCAACTCAGCGTGACTCGTAAAAGGATGCGATGCACCACAGCCTACATCATTTAAACCATGCACATCAACGCGGACCCCACCCATGCCACCATGCGTCACGTCCCGACACGACGTGGGCCCCATGGCATAGGCACGGGCGCGGTGCGTCTGGTTTTTGAAGATTGAGCCGCCTGGTTGCAGAGCATCGCTTGCGATCGCTTTTTTTGGTATTGCCCGTTCCGTCGTCGTCCCTGTCAAATTGACTTGTACACACCCATGGCCCGTCCTAATGCAGGAGGCCAGGCGATATTTTGCCCTTCCCCAAGACCCGTTCGTTGTTTGTGTAGTGTGGGTGGTGTGCGGGGCATTTCTTGACAATTTTGGCTGTCTTGAGTCGAGCTGACATTTTCTAAGGGAGGTATACCTCTTCGCCCTCCTTAAATTTTACACCGGGCTTTCTGTACGCTTTCCTCATCAATTTAGACACACCACAGGTCCGCTTTCCCCTGTAGTAAAAAACTGAGAACATTTGAATAGATAGCCAGGACAGATTAAAGGCATTTCCTTCGCCTGATTGTGGACATCTACATTTTTTGCGACTGTCAATCCCTCTCTCCCTCGGCGACCCGCACAGAGAGAGAGAGGACGATCCAGCCTTATTTGCTTCAAAACCTTCCGACACCTGCCCATTCTGGCGCTACACACCCGTCACAACAAGGAGAACATCCTTTCGGGCTCCCTTTGTCCTTCCGCACCCACAGCCAAGACCATGGACACGGTCTGTAAACGGAGTGCTGCCTGTCGATGCCCCGACTGTGCGGCGGCATCTGCTGCATTTTCCATCGACGATTTGCGGGCCCTGGCCCCTTCCCGTAGCGTCTACGACGACGACGACAGTGGAGACACGTCGAATCCACCGCCTCCATCTCGTCCTGTTTGTGCTTCTCCGTCAGGGGCAGCACCCCCTCTTGTGCCGGGCCGGCACCCGCGCCGACACCAGGGAGCCGACCCTGTGAAGACAGAGGGGGAAGCTGTGGCGGTGCCATATCCCACGCGCAAAGGTGAGACAAGGAAGGATGTTAAAATGCACCCTGTTTTCCCACGAGACGCGCCAAATGGATGCCCCCAGGCCGGTTGAACCCATCTCCCTTTCTCCCTCCCTCCCTCCTTCCTTCCCTCCTCCCCTCCCTCCCTCCCTCCCTCCTCCCCTCCCTCCTCCCCTCTCTCCCTGCGCCAGGCCCCATGCGCCGCTCCTCCAGCGAGCCCGAAGATCCCATTCCCGTCCCCCCCCCTGCCTCGTCGCCCGCCCCGGGCAGCGAAAGCCGACAGGGACAACCCTCCCCACCTTCCAAACTCATCACACACACGACCGGCCCCCCGGCGTCGACGACGGGAATGCCCACAGCTCCGAATGAATACGCCGAGCTTCTCCCTTCCTCCGCCCGTGGCCCCCCCAGGAGGCCCCCCGCCTTCCCCTTCCTCCCTCCCCATCGGTCCCCCGGCGCCCGGTTGTCGCCA
>NW_005802668.1:0-4169 GCF_000240725.1 Microchloropsis gaditana
GCGGTGGCTGCTGAGGGAGGGGGGGGAGGGAGCGCGGGAAGGAGGGGACGAGGAGGAAAGAGAAGAGGAGCGAGGAGCCGACGCAGGGGACCAGGAGAGGGTTGCCGCCCTCCACGACCTCCTATCCCTCCGCCCAGGTCGTGTCGGTGCCCGGCGACTCCCTCCCATCGCCTCCTCGCACCCACGCTGAGGGCAAGGAGGGCCACCCGGCCGCCCCGCCCCTCCCTCCCGGCCTCTTTCCCTCCCTCCTTCGAGCCGCCCTAGAAGGGGGCTCTTCCTCCACCATTGTCGAGGTCGTGAGGGCGGCAGTCCACTTTGCGGGCGTCCCAGGCGACCCGTCCCTCCCGCCCGCCCTCCCTCCCGCCCTCCCTCCCACCCTCCTTCCCTCCCTCCTGGATCAGCTTGTCCTGGGGCCGCATGCACTCGCAGGAGGTGCGCAAAGGGCGATGGAGCTCCTCTCCTCCCCTCCTTCCCCTCCCCTCTCTCGCTCCCTCTCCCAGCACCTCGCTGGCCTTCTTCATCCTCCTCCCTCCCTACCTTCTTCCCACGACGTCGTCTTGGTTGTGCGGGAGGGAGGATGGGAGGGAGGGAGAGAGGGAGGGAGGGAGAAGCGCTACCTTGCACATCGGGCCGTGTTGGCGGGTCGGAGCGACAGATTCAAGGCTATGTTCGCATGGCAGGAGGGCGGCAGGGGAGGAGGCGGAAGAGGAGGCGAGGGGTCAGGGGCGGTGCGAGAGTTCCGGTTGGAAGGGGAATGGAGCCCAGGGGTGTTCGCGCAATTTTTAGAATACCTGTACACAGGACGGAGCCCTCCCTCCCTCGGGCTGGGCGGGGAAGGGAGGCGCAGGGAGATGGGGGAAGGAGGCGGGGAGGGAGGGAGAGGAGCAGCATTGACGATGGAGCTGATGCTGCTGGCGGACGAGTGTCTAGTGGATGGGCTCCGATGCCTGTGCGAACACCGGGTGGGGGAACTTCTGGTGCGGTGGGGAAAAGAAGCGGGGGAGGCCGCTAGGGAGGGGGAGAGGGAGGGGTGGATGGCGAGCCTGGAGGAGGCCCTTCGAATGGTGGGGCTCTTGGGGTTACCAGTTTTGAGGGAGTACTGTCGCACGGCGGTGTTTGAGCAAAAGGGAGGGAGGGAGGAGGGTGGGAAGACGGAGGGGGGGTGTCCGGCAAGGCGGCTGTGGGAGGCAGTGCTGGGAGTGGAGCTCGAGGGAGGGGGGAATGGGGCGAGGGAGAGGGCCGGGCGAGGGCGAGTGCTGGGAGGCGCCACTGTCCTCCCCGAGGCAGACGCGTCCTGGTGGGTGCGGGAGGTAGGGGCGGAGGGCGAGCGGGAGGGTGGGAAGGAAGGAAACAGGGAGAAAGATAAAGTGTCGCTCCCTGAGGCGTTGGTCAAGAGGCTGCTGGGAAAGGGATGGGGCCCTAGAGGGCCGATAATCTGGAGGGAGGTGGACGAGATCCTGGGCGGGTGGGGGGAAGGCGGGAGGGAGGAGGGGGAGGGAGGGAGGAAGGGAGGAAGGAAAGGCGCTCCCCGGGGGAGAGCGGTCCTCCTCGTCTTTCAAGCTTAGCAATCTCGACAGGTATAGAGTGCAAAAAGCGTGGCGGGTCTGGTGGAGGAAAGAGCAGAAACGTCATACGGACCACGCCGGGAGGCCGCCCTACCCCCTTCCTCCCCCCCTTCCTCCACCCCGTCCTGCCTCCCCCCCTCGGAGAGCCTCAGAATAGACATGGGAGGCATCTTGGCGGATGGGGGTATCTTTCCTGACTGTTATATTGCCTGCGAAGCCAATGGGGGAAGGGAAGGAGGGAAAGAGGGAGGGCGGGAAGGAGGGAGCGTCGCATGTGCCGCGCATCGAAGCATTTTGGCAGCGAGGTCAGAACGGATGGCGGCTCACTTTCGTTTTGCGGAGATGGGAGAGGGCGAGAAGGAGGGGACGCCCACGTTCGTATTCCCGTCGCTCTCTGCAAGCACGCTCAAACCCTTCTTGACATATCTATACACGGGGCGCCTGCCGGAGTTGGAGGAGGGGAGGGAGGAGGGAGGGGAGAAGTCGGGGAGGTGGAGGACAGAGACGCTGATGGAGCTCGCTGTGGTGGCGGATGAATTTTTGCTCCCTGGCCTCGTTCGCGAGTGCGAGTGGGAGCTCTGTTTAAGTCAGGACTACATTAAGGGGGAGGGTACAGAAGAGACAGGGGCCGACGCAGAGGTGGAAGCGGCGGCGCGTCTCTTTAAACTCACAAACTTGTTGCCAGGAATGAGCTTGTTGAGAGCTCAATCGGCTTTGAGACTTGTCAAGGGGTGTAAGTATGTGTTGCAGGGAATGGGGGAAGGAGGATGTCAAGATGGGGAAGACGAGGGCGAGGTATTGCTCAAAGAGGCCATTGACTGTTTGATGGACAAATAAGCGCGAGGGCACCCAGAAATTACCAACTGTGTAAATTATAATGTAACGAATAATTTTAAGAGTAAGGAAAGCATTAATTTGAAACTTTTCCTGATAAGTCGTCTGCGCAGTCTCCCTGAACCGGCATGCCCCCTTTTTCCCCTTTGTTGGCGTGGGAGTCATTCCCTTTCGTCATACAAGACGCCATCCGCCTTTTAAATCAACCCGTCGTCTTCTCAACGTCGAATGCTCTCTCACACAAGCATGTCTCTGGACTCTTCTGGGCGCTTGGCATATAAAAGGCAGACTAGCTTCCCTCATACCGTTGAAGTCTACTATTACTTCGGGAAGCGTCGCGCCGTCTATCTCTAAATTTCTGTCCGATAACTTTCATTCTTCCGATTGTGTCTCTTCTTCAAGATCGCGAAGACAGCCCAGTCTACCTGCACAGCGGTCCGAGTACGACATAAAACAGACATATAGCGTGTACGTGGACTTTATTTCAGGAGAGGGGGGAGGTCAGTGCTGCAGCGAGGCCGGCGAAAGCCCCGAGAAGGGTCAGTCGTGTGAATCAAAACCTCACTGTATGTCCGTCTTCTTGGTTCCCATGGCCTCCACAAACATGCTCGACTCAGTCAATTATGCCCGATTGGGTTACTTTTTCTTCATAGCAGGGCTGGAGACGGGTGCTTTTGTTTTTCAAGCTTCTTGCCCTCGCCCATAGTCTTCCTCAAGTGTTGGGCGCCTCAGCGTGGAAGCCACCATGACTAACGTCACCGGCAGCAATGGCAGCACTGCCGCGCCATCCAAAGCACAAATGGCCGTAGATCCCCAACTGCTCGACGTCCTGGAAACTTTCACCAGTCCACGCCCGGTCCCCTCGCATTCGAAATTCTGGCGGCAGCAACTCCTCCTAGCCCCTGGCCTGCGGGAGGCATGTGCTCGCGATGCCCGCGCAGAGAATCCGGTCATGGAGCATTTTGCAGCCCGCCTTCTTGAATGCAATCATCGGTCCAGAAATCTGGGAAGGCTGGTGCAGCACACCATATTTTCTCTCCATTCTGCGCGGGAGGCGGTAGAGGCGGACAGAGGGACAGAGGGACCGGAGGATGGAGCGGACATGCAGATTGTCATGGCGATGAACGGGATGCGGTTGATGTCCGTGTTTGTGGGGTATTTGCTGGCGCGGACCAGCCAGGAGGGAGGCATGAGTATGGTGTGGGAGCACTTGCAGCCCTCCGCATTGGAGAGGGAGGGGGGGGGAGACAGAGAGGCCGGTCCCTCTGCCCCCCTCGTCTCCTACGACGCGTCGGCGGATGCAGGGAGAGAAGGACTTGCTTCCAGGGAGCCTCCTTACTCGCAGCAAGGCAGGGAGACGTACCGGGCCTCCGCCTCCTCCTTCTCCTCCACCTCCTCTCTATCCTCCTCCTCCCGCTCCACCTTTTCCTTCTCCCAGCAGCCCTGGAGCCCGACCTCCACCGTGTCTTCCATTGTGCACGCCTTGTTACGCTTTCTCCTTGCCCCTACGAGAACGGACTTTCCCTCTCGCCCTCCGTCTTTCCTCGTCTCTGCCGCCCACCTGGAGACGGTCAACCTCCTCCTGGTGCTCTGCGCGACGCAGCTCTACGGCCCCAGTCCCCTCGACGAGGAGGACCTGACCGGCCGCGCCCACAACCCTTTCATGGAAGCTCTGTTGGAGGCGGGGGGAGAGGAAGGGAAGGAGGCGGGGATTGAGGGCGTTTCTTTGGTGCGCCGGATCCTCATGGAGTTCATCCAGGAGGGAGGGCC
>NW_005802667.1:0-4110 GCF_000240725.1 Microchloropsis gaditana
AGAATTTATCATTGATGCAGGCAATACCGGTGATGCCTTCGGTATCCCGACCTTTATCGCTGGCTCACCGCGCATGGTGGGGCTGCGGGTCGGCACCGAATTCTAAACTGTTTCGTCCGGGGGGACGGGGCAGCGGCCGACGCCGGACCGAGGGGACCGGCGTCGGCTGCGCGTTTTTACCCCTTGCGAGCTGTGCCGGTGAGGACCACCCTTGCCGCTGGAACTGTTTCGAGGGGAGGACGCCACGATGCAAAACGAGATGAAGCTGACACGGCGCGCTGCGCTTATGGCCGGTGTGGGGGCGACCGCGGCGCTGGGCGCGTGCTCTGAGCCGAGCTTTGCGCCCCTGGGTCAGCCTGACGGGCCGTTCAAGCACGGGGTGGCGAGCGGTGATCCTGACCAGACCAGCATAATGCTATGGACGGCTGTGACCGGCGATGCGGGCGCTCCGGTCACGGTTGAGCTGGCCGCTGATGAAGCCTTTGAAGACTTCATGTATGAGGCCGAAGCCGGACCTGCGGGCCCGACGACCAATGGCGCAACACCCTACAAGATCCTGATCGAAGGGCTGCAGCCGGGCCAGCGGATTTATTACCGCTTCCGCTATCGCGAGATGGACTCTCAGGTTGGCACCACGACCACGCTGCCCGATGGCGCGGTGGATGAGTTCCGCATCGCCGCCTTCTCCTGCTCCAACTACCCGGCCGGCTTCTTCAATTCATACCGACACGCTGCTGAGCGCGGGGATGTCGATCTGGCGGTGCATCTGGGCGATTATCTCTATGAGTATGCGGCTGACGGCTATGCCTCTGAGGACGCTGAGCGGCTGTCGCGCGTTGTCGATCCGGCCCACGAGATCGTGACGTACGATGACTATGCCCGCCGCCATGCGCAGTATTCGTCCGATCCCGACCTGCAGGCGCTGAAAGCCGCCGTGCCGATGCTGCTGATCTGGGATGATCACGAGACGGCCAACAACGCCACGCGCGATGGCGCGGAAAATCACAACGAAGGCGAGGGCGACTGGATCACCCGCCGCGACGAGGCTCTGCGCGCCTGGCAGGCCTGGACCCCGACGCGCGAGCGCACGCCCATGCATGAGCGCTGGGGCAGCCTGGACATCGGTGATCTGGCGCGCCTGATCTTCATCGAGACGCGCCTGACCGCACGCTCTGAAGAAATCCTGCTCGATCCGTTTCCGGTTGATCCGACCACGGCTGATCCTGAGGATCCTGAAAACCGGCGCATTGTGGCTGAGTGGCTGGAGCAGAGCGCGGGCGCAGAAGACCGCACCCTGCTGGGGCTCGAACAGCTCGCCTTTGTCGAAGCTGCGCTGGGTGAAAGCGTCGCCAACGGCCAACCCTGGCGCATCTTTGCCAACCAGGTGATCTTGGGCCGCGTACCCGCGCCGAACTATCCCAAGGTGATGCCCTTCTGGCTGCGCTGGGCGGTGCAGAGCTCAGATCCGCTGGCGTGGAGCTATATTCAGCGCTTTGCCTTTGGAACGCCGTTCAATCTGGATGCGTGGGACGGCTACCCGGCTGAGCGCGAGCGCCTGTTCCAGGCCGCGCGCGGGGTCAATGCCGACTTCATCACCTTGACCGGCGATACCCACAACGCCTGGGCCATCGACCTGAAGACCGATGAGGGAAGCCGTGTCGGGACCGAGTTTGGTGTCACCTCCGTCAGCTCTCCCTCGCGCTTTGAGCGGCTGGAGCTGCCTGGTGTTGACTTTGGCGTTTACACCGAGGAGGCAGCTCCTGATGTCATGCGCCACAATGCCTATGACCGCGGCTATCTGCACCTGACGCTCACGCGGGACGAGGCGCGCGCTGAGCTGATGGTGGTGGATACCTGTAAGAGCCGGAACTTCAACGCCTATCCAGACAGTATCTGGCGTGTGCGCCCGGCTTCGGGCGGCGCGGTACCCCAGGCCGAGCGCATCTCTTAAGCCACACTGGCCCAAGCCTTGCTGAGGTTTAATCCGGTAAAGCTGGACAGGCCTGCCTGGTAATGCCAGTTTATTAAGTGAACGCCGTAAGGCAGGGGCTGTAATGAAAGAGGGGGAGGGCGCGACAGCGACCTCAACGAAGGAAACATAATGTCTGAATCGACGAGTAATCAGAATCCGCTCGCGCTGGTGTGGCACTGGATCGGTGTGATCCAGCACGGGATTTTGCGCTTCTTTGGCATCATTCTCATTATTCTGCTTGGCCTGATGGTGCCGGGTTGCATTGTTGGAATGATGAGCGGCGGCGATGAATTTACGATGGCCGACAACGGCGTTCTGAAATTCGCGCCCAATGGCGTTGTGGTTGAAGAAGAAGTTCGACTGACCCCGGACCAGGCCTTCACTGGCGCTCTGCTGGGGGGCGGTGAACCGGCCCAGATTTATCTGCGCGACGTTGTCGAAGGTCTGCGCATGGCGGCTGACGACGACGCGGTTTCGACCCTGCTGGTGAATTTCGACCGCTTGCTTGGGGCAACCCCGGCAGCGATGCACGAGATTGCAGAAGAGATGGAAGCCTTCCGCGCTGCGGGCAAAGAGATCATCGCCTATGGTGATAACTTCTCGAACGGCTCCTGGTTCCTCGCCTCCCATGCCGATGAAGTCCATCTGCACGATTTCGGCGCGGCCCTGCCGACCGGCTACGGGTCGTACCGCACATACTTCCGCTCGCTGCTGGATCGCTTTGAGGTCACGGTGAATGTCTACCGCGTCGGCACATTCAAGTCCGCGCTGGAGCCTTTCCTGGGCGACGCCATGAGTGAGGCGGCCGCCGAAGCCAACCTCTTCCTGTTTGGTGATATCTGGGACGAGTATCAGACTGCCACCGAAGAGGCCCGCGGCCTCGAGCCTGGCACCGTGCAGCGCGTGGCTGATACGGCTCCGGATCTTCTCGAAGCGGTTGGCGGCAACACCGCTCAGGCGTCTCTGGATGCCGGCATGGTTGATGCGCTGGTGGGCCGTGCGGCTTTCCGCGATCAGATGATGGAGCGCTTCGGCGCCGACGACGATGACCGCAATGTCGAAGCCAGCGACTTCTTTGAATATGTCGAGGCAAACCGTGAGAATGGCTCCACCTCCGGTGACAAGATCGCGGTGATCGTGGCGTCTGGCTCCATCGTTGCCGGTAACGGCGATGGCGGTGTCATTGGTGGCGACGCTCATGCTGAGCTGGTTCGCCGCGCCCGCCTTGATGACGATGTGCGCGCCATTGTGCTGCGCATCGATTCCGGTGGCGGTTCGGCCTTTGCCTCTGAGCTGATCCGCGAAGAGCTGGAGCTGGCTCGTCTTGAGGGCAAGCCGGTCATCGCGTCCATGGGCGGTGTGGCGGCCTCTGGCGGCTACTGGATTGCCACCCCGGCCAACCGCATCTTTGCCGAGCCGACCACGATCACCGGCTCAATTGGCATCTTCGGTTTCATCCCGACCTTTGAAACCGCGGCCAATAATTACGGCGTATTTGAAGACGGCGTGGCCTTGACCGAAACGGCTCGCGGCCCGTCACCCTTTGGCGGTGTGCCGGAGAGCTGGGACCGGATGATCCAGTCCAATATCGAGTATGGCTATGAGCGCTTCCTGGGCATCGTGGCGGACAGCCGTGGCATGACCCGCGACGAGGTTGACGCTGTGGCTCAGGGCCGGGTCTGGACCGGTAATCAGGCGCTGGAACGCGGCCTGGTGGACGAGCTGGGCGGTTATGACGAAGCTGTGGCGGCTGCGGCTGAGCTCGCAGGTCTGACCGATGGCGATTATTCGGTGGTGGAAGTCACCAAGCCGCTGACCGATTTTGAGCAGTTCCTGAAAGACCTCGGTCTTGAAGCTGAAAGCTCTGCCGTGGCTCGGGCCCTGGTGGGCGACGGCCTGTTCGGGACAGGCTTCCTGGGCCAGGCGGTGTCTGATGCCCATGACGAGCTGGAGCGGATCAATCTTCTCAATGATCCAAACCACGTCTACGCCACCTGCCTGTCCTGTGAGAGCCTGCGTACTTTCCGCTAGGCCTCACGCCACTGACGGCACAAACAAAAAGCCCGGGAGCATCGCTCCCGGGCTTTTCTTGTTGCGTAGCGGGCCTGTGAAAGTAACTGAACTATGCGCTTTACCCC
>NW_005802666.1:0-4093 GCF_000240725.1 Microchloropsis gaditana
GCCGCGGGTGCCTTGTGCGGGCCGTTCCCGTGTCGGACGGAGAGGTTGGCGGGGAGGGAGTGTCGGGGGGGGGGGAGGCAGGAGACAGGGAGGAGGAAGCGGAAGGGCCCCGTGGCGGCTTGGAGGAGGAGGCGGAGGAGTGGGATAGACCCAGCGCTTTTACCCCCAGCCCCGCCCCTTGCTCCTCCTGACCCCCGCCCTCCCTCCCTCCCTCTTTCTCCCCCTCGTGGACCAAGACCCGCAACTTTCTCTCCTCCGCCGAGTCACCCAGGCCCACCGGAGAGGTTCCCCCGAATTCTCTTGGGAGGTTTTCGGGGGCAATGTACTTCAACAAATCCACAGAGGGTTGCGCCGAGACTTCGATCTTCTCCTGGACTGCCTGTGGCAGGACCGAGGCGAGAAGGCGCCAAGCCCCTCCCACCAGGAACGGCACGTTCACCACGCAGATGCGGAGAACCCGACCCGGGTAGTGGGCGTGCATCAAGTGGGAGGTGGTCCGCAGCACCTCCAGCACGTCCGGTGTGAGGCTGGTCAGTCCCAGGCCCCCTATGTCCAGCACGGTCATCGCCCTCCCGTCGTCCTCCCCCTCCCCTTCCCGCCGGAGCGCCCGGTACAAAAACTCGTTGAAGTACACGTAATGCCGACCAATCTCCGCCGCGCCGATCCCCCGCTTTCGCAAGGCCCCCAGGTCCATCCGGCCCGGTTGTTCGAAGACGACGAGTTCGCCCCCCCGGCCTCGGCCGTGCACGTAGTGCGGGTAATGCTCCTTGATCGCGGCAAAGTCCGGGTGGGGCCGTCGGAGGATCCCGTCCACGCCTTCCCGCGCCCGCCACGCCAAGGAAGCCCGGTAGTGGGCCTGGGCCTTGCCCCGATCCCCGCCTGCAGCCTGGAGGAAGGTGGCGGGGACAGGTGGGTCCGATTCCGGGCCGGTGAGGTGGGAGGAGGAGACGAAAGGGGGCGAGGCAGGGAGGGAGGGAGGAAGGGAGGGAGGGGAGGGGAGGGGGGGGGGGGAGGGACGGGCCGGCCTGGGAACCGTCTAGTTCCCCCCCCTGGGGACGGGACGGACGGCGTGAAGGACTCCCTCCCAACTTCGGGCCCTCCCGAGTCCTTGCGCTCCTGCCTGCCAGAGCGCATCCACCCATCCTTACTGTCCCCCCTCCTCCCGCCCTCCGCCACGCCCCGGCCTTCTCCATTCTGCGGAGCACCAGGCACGAGACCAACGTCACGCAAACGACCGCCGTCACTGAGGATGCCCAGGCGGGGTATCCGCCCACCGTCACCCAGGACCGCCTCGAGAACGTGAGCGCGCCGACGCTCGCCCCAACGACCCAGCCTAAGGCGTCCATTGGGCCCAGAAAAGCTTCCATTTCCTCCCCCACACGGACCCTGGCGCTGGAAGGGTCCCCCGTATGCTGTCTTCTCCATCCGCACCGGCCTCCTCCCCGCCGGTCCCCGTCTTTCCTCCCCCACGTCGTCCTCTCTGCCGCGTGTCCCCAGACCAGCACGGAAGCGAAGCCGGTCCACGCACGCACTCCCAGCAGATACTCCACGCGAGTCACCCAGCCGGTCCCTAGCACCGCCAGCACCAAAATCAACAACCATCCATACACCCTGGCCTTCGATCGTGGGGAAAGCGGGCGCGTCATCCCCAACCTCCACCTCACCCAGCGAGCCCCCCATTGTCCCCCCCAAAAGCTGAGCAGTGTCAAGGCCCACCAATATGGCGTGTCCGAGGCATAGAAAAACCCCGCATTCAGGCGTCGATCCAGAAAGGAGGGTGCGAAAGGGACAATAAATGATGCAAGGAAGGCATTGCCCAGATCGGCCAGGCCAGCTATCTGATGTCCCGTCGAGTTGCTCTCTTTGGATTTTTTTCCTACAAGTCCCGTCCTCGAGCCGTCCTGTTGGTGAGGCTGGTACCGGAGAGGCAGCTCTGCCGTCATGATATGTAAGATTTTGGAGTGTTTTAGACAGGGGAGAAGTGTGTCATTCTCGAGGCAGTGGTTGACCGCAAGTCACGATCCCGCTTGGTTGTTGCCGGTGGAGGGGGGAGGTAATGCGTCGTGCCTTTTCTCGTCGTGGCAGGAAAATGTCCATTGATGGGGCGACCTCGCTGTGAAGGGGAAGTGATCGATTAAAGGCGTGGTAAGCATCAGCAGCCGACGGAACACAATGGTGGAGGCGTGCAATACGGACCTCGCAAAGAAAAATATTAACCAAATGTGTCGCGTCTCGTTCTCGCCTCGCTCGCTCAACTCAGGCTTTGTAGCAGGGGGAGGTGGGTACTCGTATACCACGCAAACGCGGGCGTCAACCCGTCCCTTGATGTCATGCTGTCGTCCACACATGCCCAACATTGTTTCCTTGAAGCCTCCGGCTGTCCCGAGTGTGTTGGGTGGATAGTTGTGGAGTTCCAGCCCCCCAAATCCTTAGGGCCCGTCTGCCATGTGTGACGGGGAATGAGAAAGTGCTTCTCCCTCATGCCCTTCAACTATCTCCCGCACACACAGCACCAAGCACCCAAGTACCCTCCGCGCTCCTGTACCGACGCACAGTTGTCGGACGGGTGGCACGCATGATATGAGGGCGATGTTCGTGCCCTTTACACGTCTGTCGCCTTTCCCCTTCATTTATCTCCTCGTAATGATGCTGGCCTCCTCCACTGTGGTCAGCTCCCTTCGCCGTTCCTACAGCCTGGCCATGACTAGCACAGCCGCAGCGACTGGGACCTTGTTACTTCCCCAAAAATCTCACATGCGCTTTATGCCGGCTTTTGTTGCCCTCCCTCCCCTCTCCTTGGCCCCACTGCCCCTCCATGCATGCGGCAGCAAGATGGGCTCCGGCGTCCCCGACTTCTGGCTCACGGGGGGAAGCCCGAAGGCGAGCAGCAGTTGTCAAAGTCGTCCCCAGGCGCCTTCCTCGCGCCTTGCGGCGGTCGTTTCCAGAAGCACCAGCCGGAGCAAGGCCACTTCCAGCATCGACAAGCGCACCGCGGGAGTGGGCGGAGGAGACGGCATGGATACTGCGGGGGGGCGCGAATCTCCTTCCATCCCTTTGTCCCCGGCGGAGAGCAGGCTCTTCAAAACCATGCTGGCCGTGGTGAAAGACGAGAATCTTGGAACGACCTTGCGGGTGGCGGGGGGCTGGGTGCGGGACAAGGTGTTGGGGCACTGGAGTGCAGATGGCGAGGTAGATATTGACATTGCCTTGGACAACTTGATGGGCTCTGACTTCGCCGCGATGCTGAACGGGTGGCTGGCTAAGCGGGGGCGTCAAGTGTACAATGTGGGGATCATCAGCGCGAACCCGACGAAGAGCAAGCATTTGGAAACGGCGACCATGCGGGTGGGCTCCTTTTCCATCGACTTTGTGAACCTGCGGACAGAGGCGTACACGGACGAGTCTCGCATTCCATCCATGGGCATAGGAAGTCCAGAGGAGGATGCCATGAGGTAGGGACAGAGGGAGGAAGGGAGGAAGGGAGGGAGAGGGGAAGAGCGAAACGTGCGGTCGCCAGGCGGCGGTGAGGGTCCGACTGTCGGGTTTAGCGTTCTGATCAAGTACCGCGTTGCTTTGACTTAACATTTGCCTGCCCTGTGGCATTTCACGGGCACAGGCGTGACTTGACCATCAACGCCCTCTTCTACAACCTGCACACGGGCCAAATCGAAGACTTCTGCGGACGGGGCCTTCGGGACATGCGGGAAGGCGTGATCCGGACCCCCCTCCCCGCCCTCACCACCCTCCTAGACGACCCCCTCCGCGTGCTCCGGGCCGTGCGCTTCGCTTCCCGTCTGGCTTTTTCCATCAGCGACGAACTCGTCGTCGCCGCCTCGGACCCCCGGGTGCACGGGGCCTTGGCCCATAAAGTCAGCCGGGAGCGGATCGGATCGGAGGTCGATCTGATGATGCGGAGCGGGCAACCGGCGCGGGCGATGGGCTTGATTGCCGAACTGGGTCTGGCAGAAACGGTTTTTCCCGCCCTTTGACGGGAATCGAAGCGGAGGGGGAGGGCGGGGGGGGAGGGCGGGAGGGGGAGGGTGGGGGGGGAGGGCGGGAGGGGGAGGGTGGGGGGGGAGGGCGGGGGGGAAGT
>NW_005802665.1:0-4086 GCF_000240725.1 Microchloropsis gaditana
TCGCCCCTTTCGCCGCCCCCCCCCTTTCCCTCCCTCCCTCCCTCCCTCCCTCCCTCCCCCTCTCCCTCCTTCCGTTACCTGGCCCGATGGCTCTCGACCTATTCTTCCTTCACCGCGGCACCTCCCTCCTCCCTTCCTCCCCCCCTTCCTCCCCCCCTTCCTCCCCCCCTTCCTCCCCCCCTTCCTCGTACTCCCTATGGTGGCCAGGGGCTTCATCCCAGGTGCGGCAAACGCTCTTACAGGGCCTGATCGCTCAGGCAGGGAGGGAGGGAGGGAGGGAGGGAGGGAGGGAGGGACCGGCACGGATCCCGCCCCCACCCTCCTTGCTCTTGCACATGGCCGCGTTTTTGGATCCAGAAATGGAGGAGATGGGAGGGAAAGAGTCAACACGCATGGGAAAGAAAGGGAACGAGAGAGAGGTGCAGAAGGGAGGGAGGGAGTGAGGGGGAAGAAAGTATGTGACGCCCGACGGGCAGGACAGCCCTAAATATTATTTAAGAGGGACCATTACATCTCCCTTGACGTGCGGCCATGGAAGGATGCGTCGACATTTACATGAGCGGGAAGATGACTACATATATATATGTAGTATGACTGCACATCCATATGTATCTGTTTGTATTACATATTTCTTTGGCGAGAACATTCCTTTCCAAGTGAAAGCGCGCTCCGCGGTGGGGAAAGGGAAGGAGACGTTCTCCTAGAGAGATTCCTTTCCTGAGGGCCACAGGCTCCATTGCCTGCTCTCACCACCTCCTCTCGATAGTTCATGCCTTATTCTCTGCCTTTCTTCCTCCCTCTCTCACCCTCCTTCTCTGCCTTCCTTCCTCCCCCTCTCACCATCGTTCTTCCTATCCCTCTCACCCTCCAGCATACCTCCCTCGATACCTCCCAAAGGGAATCATCGCCAGCACCACCGCCGGGGCGTAAAACGCGGCCCGGTCCACAAGAGGCCCACCACCCCGTCTCTTTCCTTGCTTTTTTCCCGCCCGAATACCCGGTCGTCGGCCTCGCCCAGCTCTACCCCTGCCCGCACCATGGTCGCCACTATTCCGGGAAGAGGGAAGGAGGCGGTCTTCGCGCCACTCCAACGGCCCGTCCTCGGTTCCAAAATGGCCATCCATGCGAAGCAATGGAGGGGAGGAGAGGAAGGAGGGGCAAGGGGAGGACAAAGGGACGGGAAAGGCTCTTCTTTCACTCCTCCTTCGAGGCCCACCACGTAATCCGGAAGGAGGAGGCTACCCTCCTCCGCGCCCACCGTGGAACAGACATGTAAGCACCCCTTGCATATCTCGCATGGTTTTCCCGTCCCACCTGTGCATTGGTTGCTTTCTTTACCCTTTTCTCCTTGTTGACGCTCATTTGGACCTCGCTTCCTCTTGTCTTGCTCTTCTCTCTTTCCTGCCCCCCTTCCTTCCACCATCAGCCCTCCAAGTTTTTCTTCTTTTCGCCTCCTTTCCCCCTCTTTCTCCTTCCACAACCGCAAGACGTTCTGCGCCCGCATAATCGCGCCACGGTACGTCTCCTCGTCGTTGATGGGTTGTGCGCTGACACCTGAATCTACTGGCAAGCCCTCCACGTGTAGGGACTCGGGATCGAGGGAGGGATAGAGGGAGAGGAAGGCGAGACGGACAGCGGCGATCTTGCTTGGGTTACCCGAGCCCACCAGGACGAAAAGAGAGCGGAAAGTAGGGCTTGGGGTGTCCATCCTCGTACTTCAATGGCACCGTGTGAATTTCCCTACAACTACCTGTGCGTGGAACCATGACGGGGGATCGTTTCCTCGTTCGTTTTATGCGCCGACAAAGCACCAAAGCAAGGCGAATCAGTGAGATCTGCACACGTATGAAAATTTCGAATTATATAGACCTCGAAAGCCTCGTGTGCGGTCCTCAGGGGTTTCCTGCTCGAAATAATCAGCATGGCTATGGATTCCGCAAACGCGAGATGCTGCATCGTGACGTCACGGTCGTCCTCGGACATCAACCACGCTCACAAAAAATAACTTTTTTGTTTCTATCTACCCAATCAATTCATTACAGAAACATGGGCAGATACTTAGTGTCAAATACATCTGCGCGTGTCAAAGGGCACCGTAAAATCTTTCTTGTCTAATTGATGCCATGCTCACACAAAAACGTAGAGGAAGGAGGGCGTTTGTACGCCGGTCTGGAAGTACACCGGTGAGAATGTGTGTATGAAGGTTAGAATCCATTTAAAAAGCCGGTATCATGGTCCCATGTATTATCTATTCACTTCTTCGCCCTCATTTCCCCTGGAGAGACAGGATTTGCGCCTCGTCCCCTCAATTTGAAAGCCAACCCCTGGGTCAGTACGAGCTGTAGTCTAATCACACCTCTCTCTATGTCGGTGCCGGCTATTGCAAAGTAGCATGATGCGTGTACTCCTTAATAAATACTTTTCTGCGCCAGGCTCACACAATCAGCATGAAGAGAGAACACGGGCGTGCCACGCGGACAAGTCGATGGGTACGGCATTAAAACGATGCTTCGACCCACCGGAGAGAACATGACGGGCGTGCCACGCGGACGAGTCGATGGGTACGGCATTAAAATGATGCTTCGACCCACCGGACAATATTTTTTGAGTTATCAGCTACAGATAAAAAATGAAAAAACAAACCATATAAAAGCAATACGAAAATTAGAACACAATTGGGACGACCATTCATCGCCGCCGCCACCCAAAAGATGAATGCCCTGAGCCATCCTCTTCTCGTTTCTACACATCTATTCCAATGCTGCTCCAAAATGTTCATTCCTGCCCACCCCTGTACCGAGCTCTCTGTGCACCCTACCCCCCATCCCCCCATCCCCCCATCTCACTCAAACGCATTCCCCCCCAACCCATCGTCCCGCCCACCACTCCGCATGAATGCCACGACCCCGCATAGGAGACCGAACCAAAGCACCCGGGCCAGTTTTGGCTGGAAGGAATATTGAAACGAGTTCCATATGGCCGTGCCCCCTGAGGAGGGAAGACGAGGGGAAGGAAGGGAAGAGGAAAGGCGGCGGGGGCCATGGACATGTCAGGCGTCGTCGGGACTGGGGGCGGAGACACTCCGCCACCAGGCCTTGACTTCCCTCCCTCCCTCCCTTCCTCTGACCTGTCCTTTGCAAGGCGTCATCGGCCACCACCTCCGCCACAAAGGTCTTGGAGTGATCCACGACCTGGGGGTCCTCCAGCACCTACGGGGCAATGCCGGAGCAACAGGGGGTATAAAAGCGAACGAGGGTGACCGGAGGAAGGGGGCACAGGGGGAGGGGCAAGGGGCAAGGAGGGGAAGAAAGAGGGCAGGCGGGAAGGCCCAGGACCAAGCCCGTGTCCAAGAATAAAAGTCATAGGATTGTATCAGAAGGAATGATTGGAGGAATCATCATGACGGATAATAATACAACATACAATCAAAAAGTTACTTTTGAAGGACATATCAAGGGAACTAGGGAAAAACGTCGTCGTAGCGTGCTAAGTGGTTTCACCCGCCGCTTTCACCCCTCTCACCAAGAGCCAGCCAGACTGAGAAACCACCCTCCCCTCCCTGATTCCCTCCCTCCTTCCCTCCCGCCCTCCCTCCCTACCTTGTGTGACGAAGCGAGGAGGAGCTCATTGACGGCTGTCAGGACCTTGGGCTCGGCGACCAAACGGGCGGAGAGCTCCACCACTGCCGTGTAGACCTGAAGATCGGAACGGAGGAGGAGGAATGGGGGAAAGGGGCAGATAATGTTGGTTGCGGGAGGGTTCATTCCAAGAACGAAGCGGAAAAGAAGGATGGAGGAAAAGTGGGCGGGGAGAGGGGACAGAGGGAGGGACAAAGGGAAGGAGGAAGGGAGAGAGAGGGAAAGAGGGAAGGGAGGCGGGAGGAAAGGGAGGAGGAAAGAGTACCTCAGGGTCCTGCACGAGCTCGGTGAGAAGGACCACGGCAGCTTCCTTGACCGGCGGCTCCACAATCACCTTACCCAGAAGGACGGCCACCTGATGAATCGTCCCGTACGGCATGGGGCGAGAAAGTGAGGGTTCGGAGCAAAGGAGCGGACAGGAGGGAGGGAGGGAGGGAGGGAGGGAGGG
>NW_005802664.1:0-4076 GCF_000240725.1 Microchloropsis gaditana
ACTGAGCCGGTGGAAGCCACCACGGCGACGAAAGCTGTCAAAGCGTAGGATTACGACCGGGTCTCCATACTTATATAGCCCCGCCGCAATAGGAGACTTCTCACGTGTCGTCACGGTGGTATTTAAAAGCGTCGACGATGGCAGAGGGGAATTCGCCCTAGTCTTACTTCTATGTCTCACTCTCATCCTCGGTTATACTCGTGTACCCTACCCGAGACACGGATCCTCCAGCATGCAGCTTTCAGGTATCCATGACACTTTTTATGATTATTTGACCTGAACAGATGTAGGGCACAAAAGCCGTGCACTTCGACCTTGCGTAGAGGTATGGCGTAGTCTGTATTGAAAGTAAACATTATTTTGGGGCTTGAGACAAAATCTTAGGGTGAAAGAAGCGGGTACGAAGGCGATCATTGACCGGCAAAGCACGTGAATTGGCGGATTGCAAGATTTGCCTATCTCAAAAGCTTAGGGTCAATCGAAATGCGTGCTCCGACACACACTCGTTTCCTCCCGGGAATTATTTCTTTTCCAGGACACAGCGCTTTCAAGCTCGTTTATCGAACATTTGTGTGCTTCCAATTACAGAACAAGACTGGTAACACTTTCGATCCATGTCCTACACAACTTCTCTTGGTCAAGTACTTTGCTTCCTTCCCTCCCCCTCCGATTCCCCCGGCCCTTCCTCCAGGCCGTCGCATGGTCAAGCGGGGCCCATATTCAAATCCCTGCCCTGCTTTCTTCTCGCCCTTCCCATTCTTTCCATTCAGCCCTGTCCATTCTCCCGGCCTCCGCCGATACCTTCCTCCTAATCACTGTCCACCAGTATCACCTCCAGGCTTTTTCTCTTCCCCCTGCACCCTCCATGCTCCCTTTCCCCCTGAATCGCGGCTTTCCTTCCCGTGTCCTTCTCTCGTTGCCCCTTCACATTTCGACCTATCTTTTCACCGAATCCTCCTTCCTTCTCAGCCCCCGCTTTTCCAGCTTCTTTTCCTGAATTTCTTCTTTCTTCTCCTTGATCCTCCTCCCTCGGTGGTAGGTTTTTACATTCCTCCTTCTTGGCTCGTCCTGTCCGAGGCCGGCATTCCCCCAGCCTACGCCCCCGACCGGGCCATTTTCCTCGACCGCTTTCGGTAATCCTTCGATTTTTTGGGGATACCACCTCGGGTTCGTGTGAAAATTCCATGGTATGCTTACGATACGGAAACGAGTCGGAGGCAGGGTAAAGTAGGTGGTTATCGATATAAATAAGCAGCACGAATGGCATGTAAAGTGCATTGCACAGAAAATATTTAAAGGTCTTGAGACAAAAGAGCTCTTTTGTAAAACACACGTGGTATATACGCTGACAGGAAGAACATCAGGTAAACTCTCGCATATAAGTTATCGGTAAAAGGGGGCCTACCTGCATCTCATGCTGAAATCGACACCCAATACCTGAAGGACAAGGACGTTTACTTTTCCTTTTTCTCGGTCTCTGTACGGTTTGCGAGCTTCTGCTTCGGCCATGACGCACCATCTTGCCTTTTCGGCGCCACTGTAAGCGCGTGAAAGGATTGAGGAGAAATATATTGGAAGGTGTGAGTTTCAGCGGGACAATAGAAAGTCAAACATAAAGCCCACGAATGACTCTTGAACCTCCAGGCACGTTATAGATCCCAGCAAATCCGTATTGTATCGACAGCTGGCTGTGGTAATTTGGCTATTCGCAAAGCTTTCGTAATGCGCACGGTACGCAGACGCGGTGTAGTACCAGCTGCGAGGAATAACCTCCTGCCTTCGTATAGTATTTCCCCCCCCCAAAACAAATAAGCCGAGTTCCCGTCCTACAGATGTAGTATATGGATACCTTATGGCACTTCCAAGTTTGAAGAGGTCATGCTATGGAATAAGAAACATGAACGGTCTTGCTGGGTACTATCTTCTGAAAGGACTGTTGTCTATTCATCAATAGCAGTGCCCAATAATGAATGGTGTAACTCAAATGGCGACATAAAAATGGCTTAGAGCGCAAGGGTTTGGAAAATATATTGGCCGTTTGTGATTGACTTCAAGTCGAAAATAAGGAATCACAGTCTCCCTAATGTACAGTAATCATTCTAGAAGCGAAAATAGCGCGATCAAAGAATGTTGCAACATAATTGTACCAGAGAAAGAGTGAAGCGGTACTTCCTGGCTCTAACATTTAATGATAATATTCCAAAACACTTTTGCGCACGCGTCGACTGAATTCTTAGATTTTAATCTTCGTTATTCCACTAATGTGTCGTCTCCATTTGCTTGCTCGAATCGAGTCATCCTTGGAGAAAAAGCTACAAATTATGTGTAAATTTCCTTTCTTGTACATTGTTTGTAATATCATCAGTTGTGGGACATGGCACCTGCGCGCTCATGAGAAAAAATGTGGGGAGGCCTATACGCACAAAAGCAAGTTTGCTCATGACGTGTCGATCGTGTAGAAGATCCTTTTGCACTTTCGGCTCGCTAGTTGCACTAGTCTGAGCGAGATATGCCTCTCCCTAGGCTCTTTTGATTAATTGTAAGCAATGATACAATGGAGGTAATGCTTTTTGTTGGTTAAAATTTTGAAAATGGGCCATTCGCCCATGGTTGCAGATAAGTGAGGTCCTACACGTTTGTTTCATAAGCATTCCCCCCCCAAAAAAATAATTTTCGTCTTCAAAACCAGCAAAGGTAGAAATTAAGAAGCCAAATGTACATAGTACATCTTGAAAGTCGAACCGCATCGTCAAAGCACGGAAAAAGAGACTGGATACGGTCCTTTTTTTTTTGTGTAGGCCGACCAGCAGGTCAACGGCAACAACGGCGCCTGAAACCGTTACCACACAGGTTCTAGCTCCATGCACACTCTTATATCGCGAGGACGCAAAACTATCGCCCTACTAATCGATTTCTATATGCGTGCTGGTTCATTACATGTTTATTTTGTAGACCCTTTGACCTTGTCCATCCGTATTCCCATCTTGCCCATCCGAACTCCTTTCCACCCTCAGGGCGACTTGGGCAACGGAAGATCACCCAACCATTGCCTGGTCAGCTTCCTGGGCCCCTTCACCTTAATCAAAGTCCTGCCTCACTGTCGAGTCTAAGGACCATACTTAACTGCATTCCGCGTGGATCCATGTTGCGCCTACCTCATTGGGCAGGTATTGCTTTATGGGCCGCCATGGGCTTGGCGTGGCTCGGGCCCCCGGCCCAGGCTCAAAATGTGAGTATCGGAGCTCACCACAAACCCTGATTCTCATGTATGTGCTTTCTTTCGCTGGTCTCAGCCTTATCATCAACTCTCTTTCCCACCCTCCTCCTATTTGTAGTACGGAAGTGATTGTGCACTGACGGGATTAGGTATTTTTGAGTGTAAACGAGCCAGGAGGAGTAGCAGCACTGGCGCTAACAACGGGACAGTGGGTGTTCAATCTGGAGCCTCCACAGAAGCTCCCATCACGTCAAGCGATGCCGAAAACGAGTACGGGCGAGGGATGCTAATGACTCTCCGGAAAACAAATTGCGCCAAGTAAGGAGATACGGACTGCAATCGAAGAGAGGGATCTGGGGGGAAGGGATAGTGTCATCTTCACGCTATCATTTTTTTAGTTGTGAATAAGGCAGAGACTTTAAGGCAGGCATGTCTACTATGGCTTCCATTACCTCTGACTCCCTCGCCTCGCCGCCCTTTTTCCCCCTCGACCCCCCATGCTTCTTTCCTCCCCCTCTTTCTTTCCCTCTTAGGGACCCGTCCTGTCGGGCCACCGTCGAAAATCAGCTCACGAAGATGGGCTGTGAAGCTTTCACCTACTACCCAGCCATCCAAGCCATGGGTGCCGTGTGTTACGCCCCCGCCGTCTCCCCCCTGGAAGCGAAGAAGTTGACCCTGCAGTCCCTCCTTGGCATCCGGGCAGCCACCACCTACTTCTCTTCGGCCACGCTGGACATGAAAGTCCAAGTCGATCCTGGGAGGGACAACGACCCGACCTGGATCAACGCCGGATGGCAACGGGGGTCGTGGATCCATGACACTTTTTATGATTATTTGACCTGAACAGATGTAGGGCACA
>NW_005802663.1:0-4068 GCF_000240725.1 Microchloropsis gaditana
TGCGCCCATGCAGGTGATCGAACCGGGCGACCGCGCGCATGTCGTCGCTCAGCCGGGCGATATCCCGCTCGAACACGTCCACGATCAGCCAGACAGCGCCCGGATCGGTCAGCGACACCGCCCGCACACCGGGTTGCAGAAACATCCCGTCCGCCGCCTCAAGCGAGATCACGACACCGTCCTGCGGGGCCAGCACCTCTATGTTGCGGGCAAGCGCGCCCTTTTCGGCGATGCGGTCGATCTGCGCGTCGGACATGCCATGGCTTTGCAGCTTGCTGCGGGCGGCGGCGACGATACCCGGGTCTCCGGCCTCGATCGCGCGGACAAGATCGGCGCTGGCAGAGCCGATGAGCGGCGAGAACATCTCGAACAGGATATCACCCTTGCGCACCGGATCGCCCACCGCGCGCACGTTCAGCTTTTCGATCCAGCCATCGACGCGGGTATGCACATGGCTTGTCAGATGCTCGTCATAGCCGACAAAGCCCACCGTCTCGATCCGGCGCGAGATCTCGGCCACGCGGGCCACCGCCGTGCGCACACCGATGGCGTTGATCTCGACCGGTGACAGGCGCACCTCGGCGGGGTCGCCCGACGGCTCCTGCCCTTCGTAGACTGGCACAAGATCCATGCCCATGGGGGATTTGCCCGGCCCCGGCTGCCGGAAATTCGGGTCCATCGGGGCGACCCAGTAAAGGATCTTGTCGCCCTCCGCGTCCGCACGCTCGGCGGCGGACAGGTATAATCGTTCCACAAGGATGCCACCGGCGAGTCCGGCGGCAAGCGCCAGAAGGCTCAGGGCTGTATATCGTCCACGCATGGTGCCTCGACCCCGGTTCCAAGAACGGAACCGTTTCCAATCAATCACGTCTCACGGAGGCAGAACCCTGCCACCGCGCCCGAAAACGATCAGATATGTTTTGGAGGCCGGTCCTTGGCAGACCCGATGTAAGAGACCGGGTTCACGCCGCGGTCCATCCCGCGGATGCAGGCCACAAGTACGCCCGATGCCACAAGATGCACCGGCATGGACGAATCGTGGAAACAGCACACCGACGGCATGCAATGCGCCGCGCTGTCGTGACCGTCGCCATGATGCGGCACGGCGGGCGCGGGATCGTCTACCGTCACGAGCTGCGGGGCCATACCCAGCATAGGGCAATCGGTCATGGCGTGTTCGGCGTGGCTGGCAGGGATCTGTGTGGTTACCGCTGCGGCCGAATGGGCCGTGCCCTGAAGGATCACGATAGATATCAGCACCATCAGGCCCAAAGACCGCAAAAGCGGACCCGTGTCGAATCTATGCCGCAACCTGCTCATGCCTCATTCATCCTACTGAAATCCGGCGATTTCAAGTCAGAAACCCGTGATTTAACCTTTTCGCCGAACGCTTTGACCTGTCATGCATGGCCCGGCGGCCTGTTTTTGCAGGGGCTTGACGCGCACCGGGGCACTTATGAAACGAGGCTTTTGGCTTGCACCGGGCGGTATCACGCTTACCTTGCGGCACCATTAAAGCGTTCCGCGTTTAACGATTGAGCGGAGCACTGCGTTTCATGAAAATCTGTGATCCAGGTTTTTCGCGAACCGCTTTAATGGGCATCGCGAGCAGAATTCGGAGGCCAGAATGCACGGACATGATCCGACCCGGCCTTGCCGCGCAGACGTGGCGACAACGCCCCGTCCCGCGTGCTGATCTTCGCGTGCTGCTGGAACTGTTCATCCTGGCGATGGTCGTGGGCGCGAACAATTTCGCCACGGCGCTGGCCCTTGGATCTTTGGGACAAGCCCACAGGCAATGGCGCATCCTGCTGGTTTTTGCCGTGTTCGAGTTCGGCGTGCCCTTTATCGGGCTATGGCTGGGCGCGCGGGTTGCGGGTTTTTTGGCCGACGGTTTGGGATGGCTTGGCCCCGCACTGATTGCCCTTCTGGGGATCTGGACCCTGCTGGAGGCGCGCCGCAAGACCGATGACAGCGAGCGGCTTGCCCGCACGCTGACAAGCTGGCGCGGCATCATCGGGCTTTCGGCGGTGATGAGCCTTGATAACCTTGTCGTGGGTTTCAGCCTGGGTCTTGGCGGTTTGCCAATCTTGCTGACCGCGACGATGATCATGTTTTGCTCGGTCGCTTTCGCATGGGCTGGCCTGCGGCTTGGCGCACGCGGGCGGCAGGCCTATCAGGATTGGGCAAAGGCGCTGTCGGGCCTGTCGCTGATTGCGGTCGCGGCGGCGGATTGGCTGGGCTGGCTGTAAGCGCGCCTGCGCGCGGGCCGGGTAGTGACCTGCAGACCCGACCCGCGCGCGACACGTGTCAGCGGGCCGTATAGCCGCCGTCGATCACCAGTTCAGAGCCGGTCACGAACCTGCCATCATCAGAGGCCAGATAGGCGATGCCCGCCGCGATATCCTTGGGTTCTCCAACATGGCCGACGGGGTGCAGCTCGTCGAGATGGGCGCGAAACGCCTCTGCGCCATCCTCTGACGCCTCGGCCATCGCCTGGACCAGCGGCGTCCAGATGAAACCTGGATGTACCGAATTCACGCGGATTCCTTCTTTGGCGTAAAGCACGGCATCGGTCTTGCTCATGGTGCGCACCGCGCCTTTGGCGGCATGATAGGGCGGGATATCCGGCGCGCCGACGATGCCGTAGATCGAGGACAGGTTCACGATGCTGCCACCACCACGCGCACGCATGTGCGGGATCGCGGCACGGGTGCAGTAAAAAACACCGTTAAGGTTCACATCCAACACGGCTTTCCATTCCTTCGAGGTCAGCTCGTCGGTGGGCTTGTCCGCGCCGGAAATGCCGGCATTGTTCACCACCACGTCGATGCCACCCAGCTTGTCGGCGACCTCGGCAAAGACCTGTTCGACGGCCTCCTCGTCGGTGACGTCAAGATGCCAATATTCGACGGTATGGCCGGTGGCGGCGATCTCTTGTCGGAGCGCCTGCCCATCGTGATCCTCGATATCGAGAATGGCGACGATCGCCCCCTCCCCGGCCAGCCGCTGGCAGGTGGCCTCGCCAATGCCCTTGGCGCCCCCGGTCACGATGCATATCTTGTTTTCCAACCGTCTCATCCAAGTGTCCTTTCCATTGGTGTCAAAGCTGCTGGCGGTCCATCCCGCCGCATGCGCAAAAGGCCGAGGCGCGCAAGCGCCTCGCCATAGGATCTGTTGGCAAGCCCGCCAAGCCGCAGATCATCCAGCGCGCCCGCGAGAGCCGCCAAATCGGCCGACTCCAGCGCGATCGTCGTCCCGCGCCACCCGGCGACCGAGACGCGGCAGATTTCCGCGCGGCACCCGCCGGTTTCGAACAACAATCGCGATTTGCACACGGTTTGCGGCGCGACTGCCTCTTCCGACGCGCCAAGCGCCGCCAGCAGATGTGCAGGCGACAGGCCCGACGCACGCGCAAGACCCTTACGCAAGCCAAGCGCGCGGGTCAGCTCTGCGCGCGAGCGCGTGCCAAGCGGAAAGCCGACGCTGACCGGCATGGACCAGTTCTGCACATTGCCGACATCCCTGTGCCGCCGCTTGATTTCCAGCCGACGCCCTGCACGCAGCTTCACCAGAAGCCGGTGACCGGCCGCGTGCATCAGGTAAATGTCATCGCGCCGTTCGGCCTGTGTCAGCGGCCACAACCGATGCAGCAATGCCACCGCCGGATGCGGCGCGCCGGGCCAGATCCGGTATTCATAGCAACGGTCGGATCGCGCCTGCTTGACGCGGCCTCGGCTCAAAAGAAATGCGGTTTCTGTCATTGGTCAGCCTTTGGGGCTTTGCGGAACTTCCCCCCAAGCATGACCATGTTGCGCGCGCCGGTCGTTAACCCGCGTTAATTCAGAACGGACCGGTGCCGACGCAGGATTTTAACCTGTGTCAATGCGGGGCCATGAAAGCTCAGCCAAATTCGCTCTATGCGAATACTGGTCACATATTTCTCTTATACCGGAAACACGGCGAAACTGGCCCATCAGATCGCCCTGCGCCTTGGTGCAAAAGAAGAGCCGATCCTTGAATATAACAAGACCGAAGGCGTGTCGGGCATCCTCACCGGGGCGCTCG
>NW_005802662.1:0-4045 GCF_000240725.1 Microchloropsis gaditana
CTGGAGCAAAGGTGAGGATGGGGGCGCGAAGGTCAAGCGGGAGGGGTGCGATCACGAGGCGCTTTGCTTCCTCTGCACAGCGTTGGCATTTAAAGATCAAACGAGACGTGGATGCCCCCTCTCCCCCTTGAACAAGGGGGAGAGGTAGGGTGAGGGGGTGCGTTTCAGCTGGCTATTGGCTAGCGGGATGAGAGGTCAAACCACCCCTCACCCAACCTCTCCCCTCTCAGAGGGGAGAGGGATCGTGCTGGCATTTTCAAAACTCAGGGCAGAACCTACCCGCCCATCAGCTGATCAGCCGCAGCCCGTGCTGCATCGGTGACCTCGGCACCAGACAGCATGCGGGCGATCTCTTCGCGGCGTTCCATGGGGCCCAGCTCGCGAACGGTGGTGCGCACTTCATTGTCGCTGCCGCCTTTTTCGATGCGAAAATGGGAGCTGGCGCGGGCGGCCACCTGGGGCGCGTGGGTGACGACAAGGGCCTGACCGGTTTCGGCAAGGCGCTTCAGGCGCGAGCCAACCGCGTCGGCCACTGCGCCGCCAACGCCCGCATCCACCTCGTCAAACACCATGACCTTGCCCGCTTCACCGACGAGGCAGACCTTCAGCGCCAGGCCAAAGCGGGACAGCTCACCGCCCGAGGCGATCTTGTCGAGCGCACCGAAGGGCGCGCCGGGATTGGTGGAGACTTCAAACGCGACCTTGTCCCAGCCGTCAGGGCCGGGCTTGTCTTCATCGCTGGTGACGGAGGCCCGAAAGCGGGCTCTATCCATTTTCAGCGGCGCGAGCTCGGCCTCCACGGCTTTGGCCAGCGCTTCAGCGGCTTTCCGGCGCTGCTGGGTCAAGGCCGATGCGGCGTCTGAATAATCGGCCTGAGCGGCCTTGCGCGCCGCTTCGGCCTCGTTCAGGCGGTCATCGGCGTGTTCGATCAGATCGAGGCGGTCAGCCAGCGTCTGGCGCAGCTCAGCCAGCTTGTCGACATCGACATTATGCTTGCGGGCCGCGCCGCGCAGGGCAAACAGACGCTCTTCAACCTCATTGAGGCGGCCCGGTTCCACTTCAAAGCGCTGTGCGGCTTCGCCCAGCGCGTCTTCGGCCTCGTTAAACTCGATGAGCGCGCGATCGAGCGCCCCGGCGGCCCGGTCCACAGCGGCGCGCGCCACAGAGGCATCGCCCTCGCCGTCATCACCGGCCTGTTCGCCCAGAGCCGAGCGGACACGTTCCAGACCGCGCAGCGCGGTGTTGAGCCGTCCTGACAGGCCTTCCCCGCCGGACACCGCTTCCAGCGCGTCCTGAAGCTCGGTCAGAGCGGCTTCGGCCTGCTGCAGGAATTTGCGTTCATCGGCGAGGCGAGCCTCTTCGCCTACTTCGGGTGCCAGAGCATCGAGCGCTTCCACGCTATCGCGCAGGAAGGCTTCCTCCTCAGACGCACGATCGCGCGCCTCGGTCAGCTCTTCCACGCGCTTTTTCGCTTCGGCGAGTGCCTTGTAGGCGGCGCGGGTCTTTACGGTATCAACCCCGGCATAGCTGTCGAGAAGCCGACGGTGCGTGCGTGGATTCATCAGCCCGCGCCCGTCATGCTGGCCATGAATCTCGACCAGCGTTTCAGCCAGACGCGCCAGAAGACCAACGCTGGCGGGCTGATCATTCACATGGGCGCGGGAGCGACCGTCGGCGGTCAGCGACCGGCGCAGGATCACCGCTTCACCGGGCTCCACCGTGACACCGGCCTCTTCAAGAATGGCATAGCAGGGATGGTCGACCGGCGGTTCAAACAGGGCGGTGGCTTGCGCCTTCTCAGCGCCGGCACGGACCAGTCCGCGCTCGGCGCGATCACCGCACGCCAGGCCCAGCGCGCCCAGGAGGATGGATTTACCCGCGCCCGTCTCCCCGGTCAGGGCAGACAGACCGTCGGCAAAGTCCAGCTGTAGCTGGTCAATGAGGACGATATCGGTAATGGACAGAGAGGCCAGCACCGCTGTGTCGAATCCCCCGCGTTAGCCGAAGATCCGGTCGAGCGCCCGGCGCAAGAGAGTCGGGTCACGCTCCACATCAACCGCACCTGGCAGGTCCACGCCGCGTGAGGTCATCAGGCTATAGGTGTCCTGATACCACTCCGAGCCCGGGAAGTTATAACCCAGCACCGAGGCGACCTGCCGGGCTTCCTCGTCGATGCCCAGCGCCACATAGCTCTCCACCAGGCGGTGCAGGGCTTCGGGCGTGTGGCTGGTGGTTTCGTAGTCGCGCACAACCGTCTGGAAGCGGTTGATCGCGGCCAGATAATAGCCATTGCGCAGATACCAGCGGCCCACGCTCATTTCCTTGCCAGCAAGGTGGTCGCGCGTCATGTCGAGCTTCAGCCGCGCATCCTGGGCGTAAGGCGTTTCGGGATAGCGACGCACCACCTGCTGCAGGGCTTCCATGGCCTGACGGGTCGTCGACTGGTCCCGGCCGACATCATAGATCTGCTCGTAATGGGACAGCGCGATCAGATAGTAGGCATAAGGCGCGCTTGATGAGCCTGGGTGAAGCGCGATGAAACGCTCCGCGTCAGAGATGGCTTCCGAATACAGCCGCGCTTCATAGTTGGCGAAAGCGGCCATGAGCATCGACCGGCGCGCCCATTCGGAGAAGGGGTGCTGACGCTCCACCTCATCGAAATAGACCGCAGCTTCGCTGTAACGATTGCTCTCCAGCGCATCAAAACCAAGATTGTAGAGCCGCTCAACCGGCGTCTCGACATAGGCCAGCTGGGCATCCTGGCCGGAGCCACAAGCCGCAATAGTCAGGGCAAGAAGGCTGAGCGCTGAAGCGCGTAGAGCGAAAGTCATGTGTTCGGTCGACCTCTGACGTCTTTGCATGGACCGCGTCCGGCCCGGAGTCGGAACAAAGGTTTAGCCGATCAGACGCTCCAGCAAAAGCGCTCTGTCATTACTTAGGAGTGAACCTTCAGGCTTTCCGCCGGTTCTGCCTCGGCCATATTGGCCCAGCGCCACGCTGTTTCGTCCGCCAGAAGCGCTTCAACGGCCTTGGCATTGAGGCCATGGCCGGGGCGGGTTGCGCGGTAAAGACCCAGGATCGGCGCGCCTGCGAGATAAAGATCGCCCAGCGCGTCCAGCGCCTTGTGACGCACAAACTCATCGGCAAACCGCAGACCTTCAGGGTTGGCCACCTTGCCCTCATCAATGACAACCGCGTTGTCCAGCGAGCCACCGCGCGCCAGACCGTTCTTCAAAAGCATGTTGAGATCGCGGCGGAAACCGAAGGTCCGTGCCGGAGCGACCAGATCGGAAAACGCGTCTCGATTGACCTCAAACGCGAAGTGCTGACGGCCAATGGTCGGGTCTTCAAAGTCGATGGTGACATCGATGGCCGGCTTCACAGACGGCAGGAAGCTTGCGGTACGCGCGCCGTCTTCCACTTCGACGGTCTTCAAAACCTGAATGGCGCGGCGCGGGGCCGGGCTTTGCTTCAAGCCCAATTGCAGCATCAGGTCCACGAAGGGTGCCGACGAGCCGTCCATGGCCGGAACCTCCGGACCATCCAGCTCAACAATCACGTCATCAACGCCAAGACCGGCAAACGCCGCCATCAGATGCTCAACGGTCGCTGCAGAAGCGCCGGAGTCGTTGACCAGCGTGGTGCCAAGGTCGGTGGAGCGCACAAACTCGCGACGGGCCGGGACGCGGGCGTCAGCCACATCAAGGTCGGAGCGTTCGAACACAATGCCAGAGCCGACCGGAGCCGGCTTCATGACCATGCGCACACGGGCCCCTGTGTGCAGTCCAATTCCGGCACAAACCGCCGGTGCGCTGAGCGTGGTGCGGTGCATGACCATCCAGCCCTATCCAGTTTAAGTGTTTCATTCAGTGCCCTCGTTGCCGCTGTGTTCAACGTGCGAAATTGATGGCACTTCCCCTCATTTCACGATCATCCTAACAACGTGAGCAGTCGCAGCAATTAAACGATTGTTGCACTGTGTTACTGTTTTTCCTTGTCCTCCGGCACGTCCGTGCCGTCGGTCCTCGTTGCGCGGGGGCAAGCC